>NW_006921871.1:3401279-3408982 GCF_000298275.1 Orycteropus afer afer | reverse complement strand
CAAGGAGGGGTTGCTATGAGTCGGGGCCGACTGGACAGCAAATAACAACAACAACAATTAACAACATGTGTTTATCATATTTTATCCAAACTGAGTTCTCTACTTTGAAATAACAACATTTTATAAAAATGCTGGTCCAGTTTAAAAATTTTTATTTTGCTTTAATCCATATTCTGAACTACTTACAAAAAAGAATTAGAAAAAAAAGAATGACTACTCCTTTTGAATTACTTTTCATTTTCATACTTCCAAATAAAGAAATGCTATAAGATCTATATTTTTTAAAACATGAAAGTGAGGAAAGACTGAGATATGCCAAACAATATTCTTCACTTTCTTAGATTTCTGGTTTTAAGCAACCCCCCCCAAAAAAAAAAAATTGCTTTGTTAAGCTCAGGAAGGCATCAGCCTCAGTGAGAACAGAACTTCCACACTAATTTTTGCATATGGTTGTAGAGTGCAAAGTTCAATTCAGGTTTTAATGATCAATAATTCCATGCTAACATAGTTCTAAAGGGTGAATTCCTGATGTAGGGGTAATTCCAAACAGGCACCTGTTTTCTACAAAATGGAGAATTCCCAGCCAGAATAATCACAGTTTCTATATTATAGAAAATGTATTATTGGTTATCATTTTTATTCTTTAAAATAATAATTATAAAACCTATGAAATAATTTCTTTTATCTCTTGGAAGCCTCTGAAATATATGGCTAAAAACCGTAAAGACAGCTTCTTAGTAATATGTTGAAGGGTCAAAAGCAATGGCCTTGTCATGTTCCTGGCAATCTTGTTATAACACATGGATCAGACAGCAGTGAAGATTAATATGGTGATTAGGAAAGAACTAGAAGTGTTATTGTAGCAAAAACCAGACAAAGGATAAGTGATGCCTCCTAATACTAATGATATTCTCCACGATTTTCCTCCTAAATCTTTGATTCCAATAAATATATTATACGGAGTAATGTTAAGAATAACAAAGAATGGCAGTCATAAAACCAGCAGATTTATCCTTAATTTCATCTTAAAAAAATAATCACAGTGGAACAGGATGTTCAATATACTTATCAGAGCTTCAGGAGAATATTAAGTATGATTCTAAACCATTGCTATTGTTGTATCCATGCCCACTGCATTGTTTGAGCAGACAAGCAATTAGAAAAAACAAAGCTTGAGAAAGTCCCTAAGATGAATTTTCTAGCTGGATCTATAATTACTTACTTTAAATACTTTTTAGCTAATCATACAATACAAGACCTTCTATAAATAGGGGTTCAATTCAATCTAGATCATCTTTCAGAAATGGCTAAAGAAATGAGCAGCACCAGTTATAACAAGACACTGAAGCATACTGCACTAGAGTAGCATGGAACGCCACACTCTGTGGGTATATGCAGCACATTTGACTCCAGAATGCCCACTGAATGTCATTGTTATCACCTTTACAACACAAAGTATTATCCTGCAAGCAACTTAAAGTAAAGATTTAGAATGTTACCTTAAGTCTTTGTATAGCATGACATTAAGTCTCCCGGTAATACAGTAGTTATACAGGTTAAAATAGTTTTGTTCCTTTTCTTTCTGTCTAGGTTATGGTTTTGAAGAACTAAATAAAAGAGCTCTTGACTACTCAGAAAACAGTCCAAATCTACTTCCAAAGAGTCAGCCACTGAAAACCTTTTAGAATACAGTTCTACTTTGACATACATGAGTTTGGCATGAGTGAGAACTGACCTGGCCACGTTTGGTTTGTTTTTTTGGTTTTATTCTGGACTATGTTCAAAGATTAAAAGAAGAAGAAAAAAAAAAAAAAGAAACAGTGAATAAGGATAATGAATAAGGAATACAGAGGAAGAGTTGACACATTTGAATTACAATTTGGCAATGAATATTGAATATACCAAGGACTGCCCTGCAAATGAACAAACTGTCTTAGAAGAGGTGTAGCCAGAATGCTCTTTAGAAGTATTGATGGAGAGACATGTTATTAGGAGGGATCAGTCACTGGAAGAGGACATCGTGCTTGGAAAAGTAGAAAGTCAGCAAAAAAGAAGAAGCCCCTCAATGAGATGTGTTGACATATTGGCTACAACAATGTGCTAAAACATAGTAAGGATTGTGAGGATGGTGCAAAACCAGGTAGTGTTTCATTCTGTTACATACATATGGTCAATATGAGTCAGAACCTTCTTGATGGCACCTGACAACAACAGCATGTTGAAAGGTACAGAATTAGTAAGACACACCAGGCTTTATCTAACCTCAGCTTATGTTTTTCAACCTTAGCTTTGTTTCTTCCTGATGATTCCTTTTGTTTACTTTCTTCTGTTTGGCAAACACCTAGCCCACACGTGCCTGACACTATCTCCTCTAGAAAGGTATTCCTAATGTTCCAAGCCAAGATTCATTATTCCTTTCCTTATGCTATTAGTGTAAGCTTCAGTGCTTGTATGTTTGTCCTTATTATATGATTTTACAATTATTTCTTCAAATATTTCTATTTATTGTTCAACTTTATTGAAATACATAAATTAGCTTGGGAGCTCTGGTGGCACAGTACCTAAGGCATTTGACTGCTAACCAGAAGGCTGGCGGTTCAAATTCACCAACCTCTCCTCGGAAGGAAGACTGGACAATCTCCTTCTGTAGAGATGCCACCTTGGAAACCCAAGGAAGGGTCACTATGAGTCAGATATATTAGTTCATCTTCACTTATAGCCTAAAAACGAATAAGTTTCCATCATTTAAAGCCCTCAAGAAGTGACTCAGGAATCCTGTAATGGAGTTAGACATCTATTAATTCCTAGATAAAAACAAAGCTCCAGGAATAGACGGAATATCCACTGAGATGTTTCAACAAATGGATGCCATACTGGAAGCACTAACTCATCTATGCCAAGAAATTTGCAAGACAGCTACCTGGAGAACTGAGTGGAAGAGATCCATATTTTCACCCATTCCAAAAACAGGTGATCCAACAGAATGTGGAAATTATTGAACAATATCATTACTATGACATGCAAGTAAAATTTTTCTGAAGATAATTCAAAAACAGTTGCAATAGTGTACTGACAGGGAACTTCCAGAAATGCAAGCTGGATTCAGAAGAGCATGTGGAATGAGAGATATCAATGTTGATGTCAGACAGATCTTGGCTGAAAGCATAGAATACCAGATAAAATATTTACTTGTCTTTTATTGACTATGCAAAACCATTTGATTCATTGGATCATAAAAAATTATAGATAACATTGAGAAAAATGAAATTGCAGAAAACTTAATCGTGCTCATTAGGAGCTCTGATAGCCTAGTGCCTAAAGCATTTGACTACTAACCAGAAGGCTGGCAGTTCACACCCACCAGCCACTCTTCAGAAGGAAAGTTGGGCAAGCTACTTCCATAGTGATACGGCCTCAGAAACCCAAGGAGTGGTTGCTATGAGGTGGATCTGACTCCATGACAGTGCTTAACTGTGCTCATTAGGAACCTGTACACGGACCAGGTGGTGTAGTGCCTAAGGCACTTGACTGCTAACCAGAAGGTTGGCGGGTTCAAACCCGCCACTCCTTGGATGGAAGATTGGGCAGCCTACTTCCATAGTGATACTGCCTCGCAAATCCAAGGATGGGTCGCTATGAGTTGGAGATGACTCAATGGCACATAAAAAACAACAACAACACAGACCAGGAAGCTGTCATTTGAATAGAACAAGGGGATACCACATGGTTTAAAATCAAGAAAGGAGTGTGCCAGCGTTGTATCCTTTCACCTACTTCAATGTGTATGCTGAGCAAATAATCAGGGAAGCTGGAATATATGAAGAAGAACGTGAAATCAGGATTGGAGGAGGACTCATTAACAATTCTGTGACATGCAGATGACACAATCTTGCCTGCTGAAAATGAGGATGACTTGAAGCATTTACTGATGAAGATTAAAGACTATAGTCTGCAGTATGGATTACACCTCAACATAAAGAAAATGACAATTCTCACAAATGGAGCAATAAGCAGCATCATGATGAATGGAGGAGAGACTGAAGTTGCCAAAGATTTCATATTACTTGGATCCACAATCAACACCAATAGAAGCAGCAGTCAAGATATCAGACAACATATTGCACTGGACAAATCTGCTACAAAAGACCTCTTTAAAGTGCTTAAGAGCAATGATGTCTCGTTGAAGACTAAGGTGTGCCTAACCTAAGCCATGGTATTTTCAATTGCCTTATATGCATGTGAGAGCTGGACAATGAAAAAAGAAGACCAAAGAATTGATGCTTTTGAGATATGGTGCTGGCGAAGAATGCTGGAAGTACCATGGACTGCTAAAAGAACTAATAAATCTGTCCTGGAAGAAGTGCAGCTGGAATGTTCCTTGGTAGCGAGAATGGCCAGACTTCGTCTCACCTACTTTGGTCATGTTGTCAGAAGGGACCATTCCTGGGAGAAGGACATCATGCTGGGTAAACTGGAGGTCAGCAAAAAAGGAGAAGACCCTCAACAAGAGGGATTGACACACTGGCTGCAATGATTAGTTCAGGTACAGCAAAGATTGTGAGGCTGGCACAGGACCAGGCAGTGTTTCGTTCTGTCATATATAGGGTCACTATGAGTTGGAGCCAACTCGATGGCAGCAAACAATAATAACAACAAACTCATCATCTCTGTCAAATATAATTTATTATCTGAGAACAGAAGAATCTCCACTGCCACTACATTCCAGACTTGAATGTGCTCCACACAATTTGCCCTAATTCAAATACTGCCCTTCTAAATACTTTATTCTTGGGGGAAGAATAATATTCTGGTTAATCTCTGGATTTATAAAGCAGTACTTTTATATAGTCCGAATGAGAGAATCCCAGTTGTGATCTAGTCTGTTGATGAAAAGGCCCTATGAGCTGAGGTTTACATGAATTCTTCATGTTCAGTGAACAAATCAAGTTTAAGATATGATTATTAGGTACTATATGGCATAGTGCCTAAGAGATTTGACTGCTAACCAGAAGGCTGGTGGTTCAAACCCACCAGCCACTCCTCAGAAAGAAGTTTGGGCAATCTGCTTCTGTAGTGACACCACCTTGGAAATCCAAGGACGGGTCACTATGAGTCAGATATGACTCAGTGGCAGTGGGTTTGGTTTTTGGTTTGGCATCCTATTTCTCACTTTAAAGACACTCTAGCTGTTCAGTCCCAAGGGCCAAATAACAGATGTTGAAATGACTTTGTAGTTAGCAATATTTTATTACAGACAGGCTTACAGTAGATTGCTCATTCACTCTAACAAAAACCAAAATCAACCCAAGTCCCCGACCACAGCTTCCTGAGGTTCATCATAAAGAGAAAGAATTTTGAAGTAGGGGAGACACTACACCATTCCTGTAATGGAAAGAGATTAATTCTCTCTCGTGCAAACCTAGAGACCTTCCCTGAAATCACTGAATCAGTGTGGATTGTTGAGGCAAAGATGGAGTGTGCAAAGTAGTCACAGTTAGCCAAGAAAAAGCTAACATGATGGGTGCTTAAATGGATTCTAGCTGCTAACTATTCAAATCCTGCTAAAGAAAATGACTTGAGAAGATAAGAAACACCCTGAACTACAATTGATTTACATCATTAAGGTAATTAATTGATAATTGCGGTAGAATAGTCTATGAGATGCGAACCAAGTTTTTCCCTTTTAGAGTTCAGACTAGTATAATTCCCTCACCACCCAAAGCAGACTAGAAATCCTTGAAGTTCAATTCAGTAAGATGTATCCAATTTCAACAATTCTAAAATTTTCTATATAACTACAAAAGATCTTTACTAAAATCAATTTCAAATGACCCATTTTCAATTTCACATCTTCTGTAATCTCAAAATACATTAGCTAGACAGTCATCTTATTTTAGCTTAAGAATGTATATTTGGTGTTTTCTTTTTTGTTTTTTTTCCCAGACATAAATAATTATGTGATTGGAAAACAGCTCATGAAAAGCTCCAAAGAATTGATCTTCAGAGAACAAATCTTGCAATGCCAAACAACCCCAATTTCCCTTGGGTACTTTTGCTGCCAAGAGTTATAGCTAGTTAAGCAAAGGAACTAGAAGATATGCACCCAGCCATTGCAATTAATTATGGCATAGCATACATTGGTGAAAGGCTGGTCACTAGAATTTTCTGACTCATCTGTTATCACCACATGGCCCACTGCAGAGCTTCCCAGAGGTAATGTTCTTCCCATTTTGTGTTGGATTAATGCGCTTTGATTGTTGGGTAGTTGTGTGTATTCCATGTCTTACCCAATCTCATCCAGTTATTGTACTTTAGAATCTCATGGGGTTTGTATCCCAAAGCCAAACAACCTGTAAGAAATAAACAGCAGCGAGTGGGAGCCCTCGTATCTGTTTGCTGCCTAACAAATCAAAACACGCTAAAATCTGGGATTATTAGAAAAGGTTTTGGGATAAAGAAATTAAATAAAAACTGACTTGTCAAATGGGACTCCCTGCTGCTCAGTACCATGTGTTGCCATAGCGAGTTGCATCTGTTCAGCTATTAAATATGTTACTGAATATGATACAGACAGCAGTGGCATTATCAAACATTCTCAGTGCCTATTAAATTCTATAGTTACATATTTTATTGTTTTACCCTTCACTAGCAAAACTTAAGGTTATATAGCACCTCACAGACAACTAAAAGTGCAAAAAAAAAAAATCTCTAATCTCTAGTTGAGGTTATTCTACAAATTATATTCATGCATTACTAATAATAGGAAGAAATGTTAAGTTAACCAATCAAAATGTTGTTGAGTTTTTCAATGTGGCTCTCATTATCAGCTATGATGTAGCCCAAAGGGGTGCAATAGGACTGAATTAAATAATCATATGTAGAATATGAAAAAACATTTAGGTAGTTATATCTTCTCCACCCACTTTTAAACATCTTATTTCCTTTCAATTTAATCTAACCCATTATCAAATACCACAGATTATGTAAGTCAGTTCCTTGAAGTAACCTATCCCCTGAGCTCAACAACCTTGTCATTTAAATGGCTATCTATGCCTTATGAAATGCCTAATGGCAGAACACATCTGTTGTTACTCTGTTATATTGATTAACCACAATGATGCTGATGATATTAATACATTTAAAAGCCTTGTCACGTTCCACTGCTGTTGTACATGTTCTGGGGACTGCATGATCAAAATAAAATGTGACTGGGGCGAAATTAAGAATTATTGAATGTGTAGAAGGTGAAGAACACAGAGGTACAATCTGAAATGCACATACCTACCATTAGGACATTAATCTCTTGTTTATGCCGCTCTCCCAGAATGCTGTGCAGCTAGCAACTGCTTTTCTGAACTGAGCCACGTGACTGACTAACTTGTTATCCAGCCACCACTGGTCAATGAATGATGAAGCAACAGGAGAAAGACTGACTGACATGTGGTTTACACTCACCTTTATACCAGTGTGATTATTACAATTTAAACTGGAGTCAAATAGGCCAGAAAGGAAAGTCACTCTATAGAGTTCAATGTTTAAAAAAATAGTGAGGCAAGTTCTTTTTGATTCTAAAACTCTTCCATTTGTTACATCATCATATGCTGCAGCTTTTCAATAGTGCAACATTCTTGTGGAATAATTCTGCAATATTGTGGTTCTACTTGTAGGACTGTATCTATCTTAAAACTATCTGCATAACCATG
>NW_006921871.1:3389873-3401169 GCF_000298275.1 Orycteropus afer afer | reverse complement strand
TTGGTGGCCATAGTGCCTAAAGTATTTGACTGCTAACCAGAACGCTGGCAGTTCAAGCCCATCAGCCACTCTTTGGAAGAAGGTTGGGCAATCCACTTCCATAGGGATACCACCTCGGAAACCCAAGGACAGGTCACTATGAATCGGGACTGACTCTACAGCAGTGAGTAGTGAATAGCAGTATAGTTTTAAAAATTTTATCAGTTTGTAATACAAAAAAAAATTGAAATAATTAAAATACCAATTAGAAAGGAATCATTAAATGAAATTTTATTATGTGCATACAATAGCATACTGTGAGGTAAATATGAGATTATATGTTCCAATATGGAAAGATGTCCACAATACAGTAAATAAAAATAATTGAGTTTCAGAATAGCATATACACTATGATATTTTATCTTTTTAAAAAATATTCAGGAGTGTCAACAAGTATACAAATATTCATGCATATACCATGTATATGAGTAGACAAATGCATATAAATATGCATGAAAGAAAGAATAGCACTTTAGGCACCACAATGAAAAGGCATGTGTATTACAGGGAGCTTTTACTTTCCTCATTGCCATATTATTTAAATTTTTTAATAAATACTTTTATGATTAAAAAATTATTTAAAATATTTTTATTTTCTGGAAAGTAAATAGAGACTAAGTGTCATTGATAGGACAACAAATAAAATTCCACTTCCTCTGACCAGCCTGTCATAAAATATTATTGGCCTCGTGGACCCAGTTCCATGCATCGCTAGTCTATTGAATTCAGTTTACATCTAGAGGGTTAGAAGAATTAAAAACAAGAGAGCCAATAAATTAAAAAAAAAAAAAAAAAAAGAGCAGTTAAGTAATAGTAATACAATCTACTGAAAAGAAGAAAGTTCAGTGACAAGCTATTTAATTATGAAGCTGATGATTACAGCTGTGCCTCACGTAACAATGAACAACAATGCCTATGTTGCAATTTCAAATATTAAAGAATAACTCCAGCTACTTCAATTATCCAATATATGTTGTTGTTGTTGTTATGTGCCATCGAGTCAGCCCCAACGCATAGCGAACCCTCCTTGGGTTTCCAAGGCAGTATCACTACAGAAGTAGGATTGCCCAACCTTCCTTCCGAGGAGTGGCTGGTGGATTTGAACCGCCACCCTTCTGGTTAGCAGTCAAGTGCGTTAGCCACTATGCTACCAGAGCTCCTATCCAATATATAGACAGTCACAAATGAAGAAATAATGCCATGGTTGAATTACACCTGGGTGATGGTGCTACAATTCTCAACTTTTCCTTCCCACAAAGTGAAATTTCTCTTCCATGCCTCTTTTGAAGATCAAATGAACACAGTCCTGATGCCTACAAGGCAGGCTGCCTGACCTTTCTCTACATATCACTGTTAACATTTCAACCCCATTTCTCTGCTGATATCCAGTGGGACACACAGCCCTTAAAGCATGCTTTTACTGCTAATTAATAAAAATGAATAGGATGACATCCTTTCCCTTTGAACACCTCTGTTGGGAAAATGTCCAATAAGCAAGAGCTGCAAGCAATAGAAAAATTCCCTTTCCCCTCCCTCATTTACATGATGAGATGAACAGACTCTACCCTGCCTTTTGGTTAAAAGAAAAAAAAAAAAAAATAGGTCAAACTGTCTAGGCTTTATGTGTTAGCTTTAGAACCTAGGAAAAGGCTGAAAATGGCCTCTAACCAGTTTCCAAAGCAAAGCAGGCTATTATGTTCATCTCTACATAAGACTGCTACTCTTGTGGCAGTATTACTTTAGCCCTACATTAGGCATGACTCAAAAAAAAGCACTAAAGTCTGTAATTTCCTCCATTAAGAGAATTTTACTTTAAAACATCATGTGCTAGTCATCGTGCTCTATTCTTACTTAGCATGTTCACATTGAAGGACACATGACTTCAGCTTCTCCTTGTGTTTATGAAATCTCATAACTCACTACACAGTGAAAAAAAATCTCATTGGCTTACAATCAGTAGTCCATACTTTATGATCATTTGGGAAAAAAAAAAAAAAAGCTAAGCTAGGCTAGGCTGAAATTTGCCTTTGTACTAAAGAGAAATGAGGCTTTGAATCAAATCCTGGCAGAGTCACCTACTAACTGTGTGATTTGGGTCAACGTATCTGAAACACAATTTACTCATTGGGAAAAATAAGATAATAATTCCCACTTCAATGAATTAGTGTGAATATTCAATAGAACATAATTTTTTATGCAAGTGTTTAGACTAGTGCTTGGACCACAGTAAGCACTAAATACCTGCTACATGATATTATCATTTAGTTATTGTTATTATTCTTACTAAGCAGATAGAATAAGCAAAATTTTAAAACTCTTAATAAATGGGGGACCAATTTCACCTCCATCATGTGAACAAAGCTCAAGTGGCACAGCAAGGAAAAAAATAAGGGAGGAGGGAGTGATCAAGTTGCTAGAATAGTGGAGGAGGACTAACTACCATGAAGGAAATCAGTATTGATGGCCATAGAAGCTTTCTTATTTTTTTTTTCCTTCTGCAATTGAATTCATTTCTTCTTCTCAAGTCAGAATACAGATAGCACACAACAAGCACACCTAGACTAAATCTCAGAGAAATGAGCACTTATTTGTAATATTTGAACCATGAAGCAGAGCTAGTCAATGTTGTACCATTAGAAGAGTCTTAAACCCTAAGGAAAATAGCACGTGGATAATTTCGTAATAGGTCTTAGCATTTGGGCTGCTGCCTTGTGTGTGGTTAGGTCTCCGTAGGTTAAAACTGGGAAGTCCCAGGATACTGCACATGCTCTCACCAGTGTCCTCTGGGAGTCTAGCTCATACTATACTGTAAGGAGAGTGCTCCAGCTATGACCTCCTACACTACAGTGGAAAACTACCAGCAGAAGTGTAGAGGAAGACCAAGGAAAAAGGAAGGGAACAAGGTAGTGTAATCATTTCACATTCACTCACTCCTGTGTTTCTTCATCAATAAACATTAATTATGTGTCTACTCTTCACTAAGAACTATGCTACTATTTGGAAATACAGAGATGTAAAGATGTAATATATGGTCACTGACCTTCAAGAGTTCACAACTTGATAGGTGAGAAGGACACATGAAGGAATAGCTATAATGACTCTGATAAGTAATTTAATAGATTTAAAACAAAGTACTATGAGAGTAACAAAGAGGACATAATTAGTATCGTCCTTAGGGAATAAGGACGGCTTCACAAATATAGGAAACATATGATGTAGGCCTTGAAGATGAATGAAAATGCACTAGACTAGAAAGAAGAGAACTGCAGGTAGACGGGGAGGGGAGGACTATTTCAAAGAGAGCAATGAGCATGAACAAAGGCATTTTTGAGGTCTAGTTTTGCTGACTATCATTAATGGTACACATACAGGTTTGTTTTTTTTTTTAAAATAAATTGTGCCTCTCTGCTTTTAAAATTATGTGTACCTCAAACTCATAAATCAAACTAATAGCAAGAACTAGCTAACTGACCACAAAATGTTTGTGGCAATTAGTCAGCCAGATCACTTTCTATGGTTGTATTTAACTAGAGAAAATGGTTTACATAAAATATATTAGAAATGCTCAGTAATTCATGTGATACATGATTTGCTAAAATCTGCGGTTGTTTAACTGTATAGAATTGCATTGCTGTTGGTGTTGTTGTGTGCAGTCAATTGTGACTCATAATGATCCTACGGGACAGGGTTGAACTGCCTCATAGTATTTCCTAGGCTGTAATGGAGAGGTCACTATGAGTCAGATTAGACTCCATGGCAGTGGTTGCATTTGCGATGTAACCTTAAAGGGAGTAAATTGCCAGGTTGCTCCTCCATCTCCCATACCTCTGAAGTGTGACTGGTGTTTTGAAATGTTAACTTTTCAGTTAGTAGCCATGCACTTAACTATTGCATCACCAGGGCTCCTTTTAAAACAGCATCAAAGGGACCAAAAGCAGAGTTGTTCACTCAATAAGGGGCTCCCTTCTATACTCTTAACTGAGCCACACATAGCACAGACAGACTTCCTGAATTCAAACCCCAGTTTTGCCACCTACTATTTGTGTGAACTGTTATCACATTTCCTCAGTAACTAAATTAGGACAATAATTTTTATTTTTTCCAAGGGCTGTTTAAAATATTAGATGGGTTCACAAATGTAGAATTTAGAACTGTTATGAGATTATTGGTTGATTTTATAAAGAATGTGCTTTCTGGTGGCATAGTGCCTAAGGCATTTGACTGCTAACCAGAAGGCTGGCAGTTCAAACCCACCAGTCAGCTTTCAGAAGGAAGACTGGACAATCTACTTCTATAGAGATGTTGTTGTTGTTGTTATATGCCGTCGAGTCAAACCCGACTCATAGTGACCCCTCCTTGGGTTTCTGAGGCAGTATCACTACGGAAGTAGGATTGCCCAACCTTCCTTCCGAGGAGTGGCTGGTGGGTTTGAACCACCAGCCGTCTGGTTAGCAGGCAAGTGTCTTAGCCACTATGCTACCAGAGCTCCCTCTATCTATAGAGATACTGCCTTTGAAACCCAAGAAGGAGTCACCATGAGTTGGATTTGATTAGGAGGCAGTGAGGTTTTAGAGTTTTGGTATTAGGGTTTAAAATTTATTTAATTGTGCTATTATAGCATGACAGTTTGAAAAACCAACCTGTCTCTATATTCTTTGGCTCTTACACCTCTAGGGTGAAATGTATCATGTATCCTTGAGGTCAAAAGTCATGTCACATTTCACTTTGTAATGCCGTTGCCTTGATAGATGCTTAGCACACAGACACTTAAAAAAAAAAGTTTGTAAAGTGCATTATATATTAAAGAGTGAATATGCATCTGTTAGAGTGAAAGTGGCTGGAGAAGCTAGACAGTAAGTCCAGATTGTGCAATGCACTGTAGGCCCACCTAAGGAGTCTGACTTTTCAAATATTTGCAGTACAAACCAGTGGTTCTCTATCAGAACAAATTAAGGATCTTTTCATCTAATTTGAGCATTTGAACCTCAAAGTGGAGTTCACACATCATTCTATAAAGAAACAACAAATAACCCATCAGCTACAAGTTAGGTATGAATGATTTGGGCTTCTCCTGAAAGAAACAATGTTCTTGAAGTGAGCAACACTGACTTGCCCATGAACATTCGTAGAATGCACACTTTAAGTTGGAAGAACTTTTGGAACTAAAAGATTATTTCAAAAATAGTTATTCCAGCTGGACTCTGAGCATATGAAGGTACACAAACTAGATAAAAGTGCCTGCTCCCAGGAGCCTGCTCTACATCATTCTGATGAACAGAAATGAAAACTTTGATATCAGAATTTACTCACTTAAACCTGAATGCAAAAATTCACCTGGTTCAGAAGATTGTCAATTAAAACAGAAGAAACTACAATAATCATAGAAAAAGGGTAAAAATTTTGTTTTATTTTTTTTCCCCCAGACTATTGACTTAGTTTTTTTCCAGTAGAAGTCATTTACTAAGTGTGCCTGGTATAATTTTTATTTCCAGAAAATCCCTTTCTCCCAATCCCCAATTAAATAAGCCTTGGCAAATATGTAAATAATATTAGTATGAAGGGGCTTTAAAACTACAGCCTGCCTAAGGACCTCCTGCATCTCTGGGCAGCCCTGTTAGCAGATGAGAAGTTGATACCTGGAGCACAGCAGTGGAACAAAAAAAAGTTGCAGTCAAGTTGATTCTGACTCCTGGTGACACCATTTGTTATAGAGTAGAACTGCCACACCAGGTAGTTTTGGCTGTAATCTTTATGGAAGCAGATCACCAACCCTTTGTTCTAAGCAGTCACTGCCAACCTTTAGGTTAGCAACTGATCACAAACTGCTTGTGCCACTCATAGAGGTAGTTTATGATAGAGGGCCAGGGTATCTGTGTTTCATTCTTACTACTTTTTTTCCTAAGGAGGAGCCTAAGAACAAAATTACTTCTGGAGATTGGTGGATATATTATCAGTCAGGTGAGTCTGGAGCTAAAAAAAGTTGGCAACAATGATTCATTTTAAACTAGAAGTTGAAATCATTGTTTTATAATCAAATGATTTATTTTACAATCATTTTGTTACACTGCAGAGGATAGATTAGAGAGGAGAAGACCCTTGGAGTCAGAGAGATGAGTTAGAAGATTATTTCAACAGTTCTACAAAGACATGAATAAGCCATGAACTGAGGCAATGATAGTTAGATACAGAGAATACAGACAAACTATACAGCTGTGGTGGTTTAATACATAGCCAGTAGCTGTATGTCGCTAATGAATGCTTGAAATGGGACTAATGAAACTCATAAGCTGAATTGTTGATTTTATAGAATTTTAATTAAAATATGTATAAGTTTAAAGCTAATATTCCATTCAGTTACAGAAAACTTTTAAGTAAGTTTGGAATAACACAGGTATGTAGATCTATTTTTCAACAGGAAAGTTGGTGAAATATAAATACACAAAAAGTATTTCTGATGCAAATTTAGATTCTGAATTGAAAGAGAGGTTGTAAGTGTAAAATGCACATTGGATTTCAAAGACAATATAAAAATATAAAACATTATTAATTTTTATAATGATTATATATTAAATGGATGATAATTTGAATTTACTGGGCTAATGAATTAAATAAAATATATTATTAAAATTGATTTCATCTGTTTTTTTCCTTTTTTAGTATTACTAGAAAAAGCAACACCAACACTCACTGCCAGCAAGTTGGATCCAACTCAGAGCAACCCCTCCTTGGGTTTCCAAGGCGGTATCAGTATGGAAGTAGATTGCCCAACCTTCCTTCCAAGGAATAGCTGGTGGGTTTGAACCACCAGCCTTCTGGCTAGCAGTCAAATGCCTTAGACACTACACCACTTAATATTAAATATGTTGTTTACATTACATTTCTATTTGCATAGTTGAGAGATATTTCAGCAATATGGTAAGAAACAGATTAGGGTTAAAGGATATCAATGTTTTAGTGTATGATGGTGTAGATAGGCTTGTATTGAAAGAGTATGAGTTCAGTCTGTAAGGTGGTAAGTTGGAGATATTGTGAGACACCCAGTGGGAGAAACTGAGTAAGCAGTTAGAGGAAAAGTCAGGACTGGATATGTGTGTAAGAGAGTAAGCAGTCTGCATTCAATAGCTGAAGTCCTGAGTAGATTTTAGAATTATTAGAAGGAATTTCTACCACTGGTCTTTCAGTTTGTCCTACTGTGGTGGCTTGCATGTTGCTGTGATGCTGAAAGCTATGCCACCAGTATTTCAAAGACCAGCAGGGAGACTAATGGTATATGGGTTTCAGCAAGAGCTTCCAGACTAAGACCGACTGGGAAGAAGGATAAGACCATCTGCTTCTGAGAAAATCAGCAACTAAAAACTTATGAATAGTAGTGAAATATTTTCTGATATATTACTCAAAAACTATATGAATACCAGTGCAACAATGTCTTATATAGTGGCAAAGATGAACTCTATAAGTTGGAAAGCACTCAAAATATAACTGGGGAATATCCTCAAAGTGAGTCCTCAAAGTGAGTCAACCTTAATGACATGGATGAAGTAAAGTTTTCTGGATCTTCTTATGCTGATGTGGCATGACTCAAAACAAGAAGAAATGGCTCCAAACATCCATTAATAATCAGAATGTGGAATGTAGGAAATATAAATCCAGGAAATGCGGAAGTTGTCCACACCAAAATGGAATGCATAAAGATTGATATCCTAGACATTCCAAACCAAAAAACTGACTGCTATCGAGTCGATTCAGACTCATAGCAACTCCCATTGGGTTGCTGAGGTGGTAAATCTTTACAGAAGTAGATTGCCCCATCTTCCTTCCATGGCATGGCTGGTGGGTTTGAACCATCAACCTTCTGGCTAGCAGTCAAATGGCTTAGGCACTATGCCACTACCACTGGTAAGCTGAAATGGACTACCATTGGCCATTTTGAATTGGACAATCATATGGTCAACTGTGCCAGGAATGACAAATTGAAGAGGAATGACACTCATTGGCAAAAAAAAAAAGCTCATTTGCATTCATTGGCAAAAATAACATTTTGAGATCTATCCTGAAGTACAATTGGTGTCTGTGATAGGATAATATCCACAAGGAAGATCAGTTAATACCACCATTGTTCAAATTTACAGCTCAACCACTAAAAACAAGATGAAGACATTGATGATTATCACCAATTTCTACAGTTTAAATTGATCAAACGCACAATCAATATGAATTAATAATTACTGGTGATTGTAATGTGAAATTTGGAAACAAAGAAGAAGCATCAGTAGTTGGGAAATATGGCCTTGGTGATAGAAATGACATTAGAGATGAAACGATAGAATTTTGCAAGACAAATGACTTATTCATTGTGAACCACAAAAACAGTGACTATACAGGTGGATCTTGCCAGACAGAATTCACAGGAGTCAAATTGACTACATCTCTGGTAAGAGGTGATATTGTTGTTAGGTGCCATCAAGTTGCTCCAACTCATAGCAACCCCTACATACAACAGAACACTGCCCAGTCATGTGCCAGGCTTACAATCCTTGCTATACCTGATCCCATCATTGTAGCCACTATGTCAATCCATCTTGTTGAGGGCATTTTCCTTTTTCATTGACCCTCCACTTTACCAAGCATGATATCCTTCTCCAGGGAATGGTCCCTTCTGAAAACATGACTGAAGTAGGTGAGGTGAAGTCTGGCCATTCTTACATCCAAGGAGCACTCCTTCTGCACTTTTTCCAGTACAGATCTGTTAGTTCTTCTGGTAGTCCATGGTATTTTCAGTATTCTTCACCAACACCACAACTCAAAAGCATCAACTCTTCTTTGGTCTTCCTTATTCATTGGTCAGTTCTCACATGCATATGGACCAACTGAAAATACCATGGCTTGGGTCAGGCACCCCTTAGTCTTCAAAGAGACATCTTTGCTCTTCAGCACTTTAAAGATGTCTTTTGCAGAAGATTTGCCCAGTGCAATATGTTGTCTGATATCTTGACTGCTGGTTTCATTGGTGTTGTTTGTGGAATAAAGTAATATGAAATCTTTGACAACAGCAATCTTTTCCTCATTTATTGTGATAGAAAAGTTTAATATCATCAGTCAGAACAAGGCCAGGAGATGACTATGAAACAGATCATCAATTGTATGTATTCAAGCTCAAGTTGAGGGTGAAGAAACTAAAACAAATCCATATGATTATATTTGATTATATCCCATCTGAATTTAGAGAGCATCTGAAGAATACATTTGACACAATGAACACCAATGAACAAAGACCAGATGAGTTGTAGGATGACATAAAGAATATCTGTTCTGGTTTCCTAGTGCTGCTCTGACAAGAATATACCATAAATGGGATGCCTTGAGCCAACAGGATTCTCTTACAGTTCAAGAGGCCTCAACCTTGGGCTTTAGCACTTTCTCTTACTCCCCGATCACTGAAGCTAGAGGCATCTCTTCACTCAGGCAGCTACCGGCTGCTGAGGCTAACAAGCCCAAGATTGACAAGTAAAAAGGCACAGTTGCAATGTTACCAAACCACACAGCAGGCCATTAATTCAAGTCCATTGAAACTCCCAAGGTTGGCAGAGTATAACAGGCTGCTGAACAATGACATGGCTTCATGGAGAGTTCAACCATGCCATAAGATAGAGACCATTCCCAAAACTACTTCTTATATATGAGAAGCAGACCACATCCCTAAAGCAGCTACTCAGCTCCTTGTGGTGGATCCCACCATAGAGTTGACTGCCTGTCTTATGATGGGGAATAACTACCACAGCTGCCCAGCCACACAACCAGGCCCAGCCAAGTTGACACACAAACTTCACCACCACAATATCATACATGAAGAAAGCAAAAGGTCATTAAAAATATAGAAAAGAAAGAAAAGACCAAAAGGGATGTCAGAAGAGACTCTGAGACTTGCTCTTGAATGGAGAGTAGCTAATGTGAATGGAAGAAATGATGAAATAAAAGAGCTGAGTAGAACATTTCAAAGAGCTTCTCAAGAAGACAGAGTAAAATATTATAATGAAATATACAAAGACCTTGAGTTAGAAAACCAAAGGAGCAGAACACACTATTTATCAAGCTGAAAGAACTGAAGGAAAAATTCAAGCCTTGAGTTGAAAATGGAAGGATTCTATGGGCAAAATATTGACAGATGCAGGAAGCATCAAAAGAAGATAGAAGGAATACACAGAGTCACTGTACCAGAAGAACAAATTGACGTTCAAACATTTCAGCAGGCAGCATACAATCAAGAACCAATGGCACTGAAGGAAAAAGTCCAAGCTGCACTGAAGGGACTGGCAAAAAACATGGCTCCAGGAATTGATGGAATACCCACTGAGATGTTTCAATATGCAGATGCAATACTGGAGTAGTTCTCTTGTTTATTCCAACCAATTGAAAGAGATCTATATTTGTGCTCATTCCAAAGAAAGGTGATCCAACAGAATGTGGGAATTTTCCAACAATATCATACACAAATAAAATTTTGGGGATGCTCATTCAAAAACAGTTGTAGCAGTATATTTATAGGAAACTGCCAGACATTCAGACTGGATTCAAAAGAGGGCATGGAATGAGAGATATCATTGCTGATGTCGGATGGATCTTGGCTGAAAGCACAGAATACCAGAAAGATGTTTACCTTTGTTTTATCGACTATGCAAAGGCATTCAACTATGTGAATCATAACAAATTATGGATAACACACAACATTGTGAAGAATGGGAATTCCAGAACATTTAGTTGTGCTTATGAGGAACTTGTATGTAGAAAAGGAGGCAATTGTTCTAACAGAACAAGGGGATACTGCATGGTTTAAAATCAGGAAGGAAGTGTGTCAGGATTGTATCCTTTCACCATACTTATTCAATCGGTATGCAGAGCAAATAATCTGAGAGGATGGATTATATAAAGAAGAACATAGCATCAGGGTTGGAGGAAGACTCATTAACAAACTGCAATGACAAAACCTTTCTTGCTGAAAGTGAAGATAACTTGAAGCACTTCCTGATGAAGATCAAAGACTACTGCCTTCAGTATGGATTACACTGCAGCATAAATAAAACAAAAATCCTCATAAATGGAGTAATAAGTAGTATCATTATAAATGGAGAAAATATTGAGGTTGTCAGGGATTTCACTTTACTTGGATCCACAATCAACAGCCATGGAAACAGCAGTCAAGAAATCAGAGCACATATTACACTAGGCAAATCTGATGCAAAAAAAAAAAAAACCTCTTTAA
>NW_006921871.1:3370523-3389288 GCF_000298275.1 Orycteropus afer afer | reverse complement strand
ATCTACTTCCGTAGTGATACTGCCTCGGAAACCCAAGGAGGGGTTGCTATCAGTCGGGTCCGACTCAATGGCACGTGATAACAACAGCATGAGTGGGGGCTGATTTGAGGGTGTCTAACAACAACAACAACAACATATATAAGGTCTCCATGAGTTGGAACCAATTGGATGAGAACTAACAAGAAGGAGGAATTTATTTTCAAATAACAAAGAGCCCTATAATCAATTAAATGTTGTCCTTTCACCAAGAGATTTTTTTATCTGTCAACCTTGTATTTCTACTCCTTGTTTGACGGGAAGGCTCAAAGAGGTAACGTCTAGAGGAAGTGCTTTTTCTTGATAGGAAGAGCCCAGCATTAAAGTGTCTACCCCAGCCCAAGAGCAGGTTGTTCCCCTAGATGTGATTGGGTCTTCCCTGCCCAGCACCATGCTGTGTGGGTAGAGGTTAAACATGACCTTCAGCTGGTCTCCAGGACAGTATAGGTCACTGTCTCTTATTGCCCTAAGATTCCCCAGTCTACCACACTACTTCCTAAAGTTACCATCTAAAGACATCACAAATAGCATTTCACTGTTCTGAAATATAAACATTTTCATTAAATAATTTTCCCAGACCCACTAAAAATTATCTCCAATCCCTTGTTTCCCATTGTAATTTGTATTTGTATCTATTATCAATTTCAGGATTCTTCCTTTTGGTGAAATGAACTGCCCAAGTCTAGAGTGGCCCAACTTTAGCTTTAATAAGATTCCAGTGCAATAGAATCACCTTCATTATCTTTACTGGTCTTTGGCTCTCTGCATGTTTGCCATGCTGTTTGCATGTTTTAACTGCTACTATCTTGTGTTTTGCTAGTGGCTTTCAATCAATTTTCTGCAATAATAAATATTTTAAAAAATAGCTTTCCTGATCAGTGTGCAAATAACTCCTCATTCAATATACATTCCCCAGACAAGTTCTTAACCCTGGAGCAATGTTTCATTTTCATCAATCTTTATTATGTTTAGACTCTACAAGACCAGCAACATTAATAATCTGTTTGCTTGCAGCTTTATCACTGCTCATCATTTCCTCTGATACACATAGATTCTGTCAGGATCATAAAAGTGAACATATCAGATATGTTCTGAGTACTGGAGTTCTAAACTATGACTTTTCCTGGGAATTTCTTACTAGATTTTCCAAATCTCAGTGTGGATTCTCATGTAACAAGTAACTTTCAACCTGCAATTTCTTTTGTCTTCTATTTTGTCATTTCACTTCTAATATAAAAATCTTAGAAAATATTTTAAGAAAACCCAGGCATGCTTCATTCATTTGGGCTTCTCTTACCTATGGATATAATAACTTCTGAGGACTCAATCAGATGACTTACACACAACCTCATTCTTAGTGACAACATGCTATTTCTCCTTAATCACAATCTGCTTTTTTAGTTAGTTTCCCACAATAATCTCTAAGATAGCATTTAATGCATTGCTAAGACATGAATGGTAAACTCTGAATTCCTTCCTATCTGTCCCTTATGTATTCTTTTTTATATTTCTAAAAATTTCTTATGAAAATAAGTTTTCTCTGGAAATAGTGATTAAAAAGCATACTTAAGAATTTAAACAACAAAACTGCTAATTATATCTAAGTCACATCATGTATCCTGGATTGTGAACAATGACCATCCAAGCCTGAAAGAGTGTCTCTTAATCCACCTGGCTAGGAAAATGCTTTGGCTGAAGATTCACAGATTATCAGTATAAAGAATTTCCAAAATTCTGCTGTGGCTTAGATTGAATCAACAAGAATTCAAGGTAAAGTCATCAATTCCTGGAGAAATGAAGATGACCATGACTTATTCAATATCTATTATGTTGCAATCAAGGGGCCATAGTGGAACAGTGGTTTTAAGTAGTTGGCTGCTAATGAAAAGGTCTGTGACTCAAGCCCACCAGCCACTCCACAGAAGATATTTACAGCCTTCTAAACACTCAGGACACCTCTACTCTGTCCTATAGGCTTGTATGAATTGGAATCAACTAGGTGGCACTGGGTCTAGTTTTTTGTTTTTTTAGTACAAGAAAAGTCTCAAAGCCTTTTCAATGACTTAAAAGCTGCAAATAAAGGTGATTGTGGTGAAATATTTGTTGTGAGTAGGGGTTTGTTCAACCATTTCAAAGTGAGGTCAAAGTAATGAAATCAAGACTAAAGCATCACGCTGCCCCAAAGATGGCAGCCAATCTTGCTCCTCTGAATGTGTGTAGCTCTCCACAATCCTGCCAATAATGCAACCTGATGCATCTGACTCCAGAAATGGAGTTCACTACATATTTTTTGTATCTCCCATTTCAGGGCCCATACCCATAATTTTTCTGTTCCAATTGCCATGATGCATCACTCAAACTGGAAAATTCGTGTCTGTTCCTATTTCACTTCCTATGCTATGGCAGGACTAGTTTGAGGGACTGCATTAAACACCCAGTAGGAGTTACTATAAATTGAACGATCATAACCCAAGGAATGCCTATAGCATTTGCTTTACTGTCAGTCTCTAGGGTGGCCCTCAGTGATCCCTACCTTCTGATATCCATGTCCTTGTGTAGTACTCTCCCCTAAATAGTATGAGGGTTGGTCTATGCAGATGTAATGAAATAGCACTTTGATGTTGTTGTTAGATACCATCGAGTCATCTCTGACTCATAGTGACCCTATGCACAGCAGAACAAAAACACTGCCTGGTTCTGTGCCAGCCTCACAATCCTTGCTATACCTTAGCCCATCATTGCAGCCACTGTGTCATTACATCTCATTGAGGGTCTTTCACTTTACCAAGTATGATATCCATCTCCAGGGAATGGTTCCTTCTTACAACATGACCAAAGTAGGTGAGACAAAGTTTGGCCATTCTTGCTTCCAAGGAGCATTCTGGCTGGACTTCTTCCAGGACAGATTTGATAGTAGTATTTTTAGCAGACCATGGTACTCATATCATTCCTCTCCAACACCACAACTCAAAAGCATCAACTCTTCTTTGGTCTTCCTTATTCATTGTCCAGCTCTCACATGCATAAGGGGCAATTGAAAATATCATGGCTTCAGTTAGGCATACCTTAATTTTCAAGGAGATATCTTTGCTCTTCATCACTTGAAAGGGGTCTTTCGTAGCAGATTTGCCCAATTCAGTATGTTGTCTGATGTCTTGACTGCTGCTTCCATTGGTGTTTATGTAGTTAAGGTTGTTGTCAACTTGGGTGGGCCCGGTTCACTGGATGAGCAGCTGGATGTAGTTGTTCCCCATGGTGAGACTGGAAATCACTTCCATGGTGGAATCTGCCACTAGCAGCTGAGTAGCTGCTTTAGAGCTGTGGTCAACTTCTAGTATATAAGAAGCAGCTTTGAGGAAGATCTCAAAGTTTGTGGCACCCTTGAACCCTTCATGTAGCTGAGTCTTTGTTCAGCAGCCTGCCACACTCTGCTGATCTTGGGACTTTCAATGGGCTTGAATTAGTGGCCTGCCATGTTGTTTGGTAACATTGAGACTGTACTTTTTACTTGTAGCCTTGGTTTTGTTAGGCTCAGCAGCCAGTAGCAGTCTGAGTGAAGAAAAACCTCCATCTTCAGTGAGCCAGGAGCAGGAGGCAAAGCTGAAACCCAAGGTTCAGAGGCTTTCACCTAGCCCCTAGAGACTGGCACCTTGAACTCAGACTTAAAGCCTCCAAACGGTAAGAGAATAAACTCCTATTTGTTAAAGCCATTCCACTTGTGGTATTTTCTGTTAGAGCAGCACAGAAGTAACCAATACAGTAGTAATTGCAGAACAAAGTAATAAGTCCTTGACCACTTCAATCTTTTCTCCATTTATCATGAAGCTATTTGTTGGGCCATGTGAGGATTTTTTTTTTTTTTTAATTGAGATGTAATCCATCTCAATTAAAGAAACAAACTCAAAATCCACAAAAACTAACTCCAGATGGATCAAAGACTTAAATGTGAAACCTAAAACTACAGAGTTCCTCAAGGAAAAATGAGGGCTAGATTTTGGGGCCCTAATATATGGCATGGGACCTCTGGTAGCATAGTGCCTAGGCACTTGACTGATAACCAGAAGGCTGGCTGTTCAAACCCACCAGCCACTCCTCGGAAGGAAGGTTGGGCAATCTACTTCCGTAGTGATACTGCCTCGGAAACCCAAGGAGGTGTTGCTATGAGTCAGGTATGACTTGACAGCACATAACAACGACAATATATGGCATAAATAGACTATCAAACATAACCCAAAAGGCACAAACAGCAGAAGAGAAACTAGATGAATAGGACATTCTAAAAATTAAATTTTTATGTGCTCCTAAAGACTCCTCCAAAAGAGTCAAAAAAGAATGTACAGATTGGGAAAAAATATTTGGGAATGATATATCTGACAATGGACTTATCTCCAGAATTTATAGAAAACTCCAACACCTCAATAAGAAAAAGACAAATAATCCAATTTAAAAAATGGGCGGAAGACATGAATAGACACTTCACCAAGGAGGATATTCAGGCAGCCAACAAACATATGAAGAAATGCTCATGATCATTAGCCATTAGAGAGATGCAAATCAAAACAACAATGAGATAGCATCTTGCCCCAGCACCTAGTAGCAAAGTTCAACAAGACAGAAAACAAATGCTGGCAAAGATGTGGAAAGATTGGACTCTCATACACTGCTGGTGGGACTGAAAAATGGTACAACCATTATGGAAAGCAATATGGAAATTCCTTAAAAAGTTGAAATTAGAAATACCATTTGACCCAGCCATTCCATTACTAGGTATACACCCTAAAGAATTGAGAGCCATGACAAGAAAACATCCATGTTCATTGGCACTATTTATTATAGACAAAAGCTGGAACAACCTAGGTGTCCATCAACTGAAGAATGGATAACCAAACTATGGTACATACACACAATGGAATATTATGCAACTGTAAAGAATAATGTAGAGTCTGCAAAACACCACATAATGTGGATGAACTTAGAGGACATTATGCTGAGTGAAATAAGTCAATCACAGAAGGACAAATATTGTATTAGTCCATTATTGTAAAAATCAAGGAAAGATTTATATATGGAAAGAAATTTTCTTTGTTGGTTACCAGGGGTGGGAGGGGAAGGTAGGGAACACTGTTAGATAGGTAGAGATAAGTATTGATTTGGGTGAAGAGAAGGGCAATGTACCCAATGTGAGTGATCAACATGGTGGCATTGAGGAAGGGGAAGACATAGAGAGGTACATGGGAGGTACAGACAACAAAGATGAACCCCTTTGCACATACAGTACTGTGTTGTCCATGAAGGCAAACATGGGTATACAGGTGGATAGATGGTTGGACAGGCTGAACTACTAGGTATGTCTATGCAGCGGGGAGTGTACCCAAGACCATGTATAGATAGGGTTGGCAGACAATGGTTGTACAAGTGTATTTGTGTGTTCTGTAAGAATTCCCAGGTGTATAGTCAAGCTGACAAGGGAAAAGTTTGTAGTCACTTCTTGGTCACAGCCAGCTATCCAGAGGGAGTGAGTAGTTGAACCTGTGGGGTTGGGACCATAGTTGCAGGGGACATCAAGCTCAATTGGCATAACATACTACACAAAACATTGTTCTACCTCCCACTTTGGTGAGTAACAACTGGGATCTTAAACCTTGCAAGTAGCGATCTATATCCAACAATGGGTCTATCCCAGTCCAGAGCAAAGAAGAATGAAGAAAACCAAAGATTCATGGAAACAATTAGTCCTAGCGACTGGTACACCATGCAATCCTCAGCCTAGACCACTATGAGACCAGAAGAACTAGATGGTGCCTTGCTAACACTGTCAACCACTCAGAGGAGAATCTTTGTAGGACATCGTGGATAGAGTGGGAGAACAATGTTGAACAAAACTCAAAATCATTTGTGAAAAAAAACAAAAAAAAAAAAGGGACCTGATTTGCTCATGTGATAGAGCCTGATGGAACCCCTGAGACTATGGCCCCTAGCTGCCCTTCAGGTCTGGAATTGAATCCACATCTGTGGCTTCCAGCCAAACAGAAGACAGGCATATGAGGTGAACATTTACACTAGTAGATACACTCCTTGCAGAGAACAACCATAGGAGAATAGGAGGGCAGTATATGCACAGGGAGACAGCTCAGGGGGGAGGAGTGCATGGAGGGAAGGACATAGGGAAGAAGTAACTATGGGGAGGAAGTGGGAGGGGAGCTGTTGCATTGGGGTAAATAGTAGTCAATGTCATGAGACAAAGTGTATGTGAACTGCTGTATGGAAAGTGAATTTGTTCTGTAAACTTTCACCCAAATCACAATGAAAAAAAAAAAAAAAGAATGTTTGCTGTTTCAAGCTGCTAAATTTGAAGAGTGGATGGTAGCTCCAAAAGAAATGGAGGTGTAGTCAATAGTAAGAAAAGATACAAAAATAAGTCTCCTTTTGTGACAGCCTACTTATGGGAAAAGGACTTGTTGAAGCAACTCATCATTAGGTAACTGAGAATGGATTTGATGTCCTTCTGTAACATACCTTGGGGCCTATCACAAAGCAATGGGTCAAGAAAAGAGAGCAGTAATTCACATATTGGAGAAGAATTCATATACGGTACTTTCTCTAACTATGTTTGTTATACCATGAGTATTGCCTAAGCAAATCCTCCAAATAGAGTACTGAGCCCCTTAGCACTCAACGGCACACAACAACAAGAACAAGAACAACAACAACAACAACAACAACTCAAAAGACTATAAGATCTCAAGGACAACTCTGAAAAGTTTTTTTGGGGAAAAAGAATTTATGACTAAGGAGAATCTAGATAGTGAGCAATAATGGGAAAAAACCTTTTCTACAGGAATTAGAAATAGAGAGATAAAAAGAACAAGTCCATTAAAAAAAAAAAAAGAAAGAAAGAAAAGAACGGGTTAGTAAATTTCACTGGCATGGAAAGATAAATAGGGCATTGCAGAGAAAAGAATTGGAAAAGGTAAAATGGGATGAAAATGTTGAGAACGTTAAATGTTAGGCACAGGTTTTGCCTTCACCTGTATGCAATCGGAAGGTATCATTGCATTTTAACAGAGGAATAATAATATGACCAGAAAAACAGTTCAGTAAATTAACCTGGCATAAGTGTACAGAATGGATTTCAAACTATTCAGAGTAAAGGCAGGATACCTGAGAAGGTGAAGCAGCAGCATAAACATCTAAATGGTAAGGGTATGAATTGAGCAAATGCAGGTAGAGGTAGTTGCTTTGGGTCTTTTATTAAACTTCACAGCCATAGACTTTTAGAGAAGGAAAGAATTCTGGAAATCTACAAACTAAATCCAGAGAGATTAAATGATCCACCAAAGGTAACAAACAGTAAATTACAAGATGAGAAATTGAACTAACTTCCAAGGGGAAAGAATGAAAGGAGGAGTTTGTTTTTATTTACTTGATCCCCCAATATAGACACTATCTGCATGTATCTATATTGCACCTAAGACAAAAATATGGCCCCCACTTCCCACATTTTCTCCAAAGATAGTTTACATCCTTCATACCATCAGAAGTTTGGACAAGAAAATTACAAAGCATGGCAAAAATATATTCCTTTAATTTACCTTTTAAAATTCTACTTAAACAGGCCATCTGTTCTCTAATTCATGCAAGCAGCAGGAAAATAAATAAAATATCTACTGTACATTATTAACATGATAGAATCTAATGAAACTCTGGTAAATATATGAACCTGTTGATTCAAAGGAGCATTTCAGGTGAAACATAATTTCAATTCAAGAAAAGCCTGTGTGGAAATAATTGGGTTTTATCTTGTTTATATTGATAGGCACCTATGTATAATTGCTGACTTTCAAAAGATGTTTTTGCATTGAATCTTAACAGAGCACTAAGATAAGTACTTTAAAGTGGAGAGAGGCAGAGAAAGATGAGAAGGTATTGACGTGTCACAAATACTGGTAAGTTATTTTGGGATATGTGATGTTTACTATAAATACACTATGCTTCTACTCTATACTAAAACCGCTCATCAGAGGTGCATTTCTAAATCAATTAAGAGCTCAGTTTCAAAAATAAGACTTTCAACCTAGCAATGTACAAAGAAGAAACACTTAAGGCAAATATGTACAATTCACTAATGAAATTTGCAATGCTCTTTCATGCTCCAAAGATGAAAGGATTTCAAAGAACACTGTTCACTCTTCCTCACCTCCACCCCCCATGGCACTTCCTTTGGTCAGAACCAACGCACATGTTTGTATTCACAGCAGAAAATGAGCATATATTTATCAAGGCTTTCTTCTATAAGTCAGAGAGGGGTTAAGTAGTTTCCAATTTACATCACTAGACTGATAAATTAGAGATTGTTCCCATAAAGGTAACAACATTTATAACATTTTTGGATCTTGTAAGTGACAAAAAAAAAGTGGACATGAATATTTTCCTTAATGCTTCTAAAATTATTCTTGTTATCATTGATTATATAATCAACAGATTCATTAATCCATGAGAATGCACTGACACAATGGGCTGAAGCCCACCAACATGTTTGAGGATAACGTTTTGTTCCATTATATGTAAGGTTGCCATGGGTTGGAGCCAGTTTGATTGCAACTAACAGCAATAACATAACACTTTATAACTTACAAGTCACTTTTTAATATACTTTATCTTGAAAACCTATCATTTCTCCATTGTTCTTACAAATACTATGAGATTAAGAAAGTTAGAACTGCAAAAGGGAGGGTGATGAGAAAATTTAGAAAAAGATAATGGTAATGGTTGAACATGATAAACAATGAATTTCACCAAATTGTTAATTTGAAGAATATTGAAAAGGCAAATGATTTACTACATATGTATTTGCTATAATTTTAAAAAAAGAGATGGATAAATAGCAAAATTGTTTGGCACAACACTTTGGGACAAAGTATGTTTACTATAAATAATTTATCTGGTGCAGGATCCCAGATCACTTGTCCGTTCATTCATCCAAGAAATATTTCTTGAGGTACTACTAAAGAGGCAAGCTCATTTATTTGTGTATCCACAGAGCCTAACATAAACGCAACGCAACGCATTGCCCTCAAGGGGTATCTGACTCATAGCAACCCCTCCTTGGCTTTCCGAGGCGGTATCACTACGGAGCCTAACATAGGCCTAGACTATGTTAAGTGATCAATAAATATTGCTGGATAGGCTTCTAAGTATTAAAATACATGATGAAACCATAATTTTATATCATAGTATTTTAATTATTAATCTTCATAATTACTATAAATCATGTTCTCTATCAGAAATTTTATCTCTATTTTGAAATAATACCAAAAAAAAGAAAAAAAAAAAAAAACCCAAACACACTGGGGTCAAGTCAGATCTGACTCATAGCAACCCTTCCTTGGGTTTCCGAGGCAGTATCACTATAGAAGTAGATTTCCCAACCTTCTTTCAGAGGAGTGGCTGGTGGGTTTGAACCACCAGTGTTCTGGTTAGCAGTCTAATGCCTTAGGCACTACACCACCAAAGCTCCTTTTGAAATAATAGAAAGATATAAATGACTAGGCAACAACTCAAGGTAAAAGCGAGCTACAATAAATCAGATAAATACTAGGAAGAGATAAGAATTCACGCAATGAAATTTCTATCTATAAACTTTCTTTAAACAATCAACTTTCATAATCAATTCTTAATTGAAAATTTCTGAAAACATCAATAAATATATCCTTCAACTTTTTAATAATACATATATAGAGTGATATATTAGAAGAGAAAGTTAGATGACTATATAGAAACCAAACTACATCTTCCTTAGCCTGAATGATTTAAAAAGTGAAAGGTCTACACTTAACCTAAGGCACAATATATTCAACATATAATTGATCTAATCATTCATTCAGAAAACTGTTCTTGAGCGATTGTGTTCTAGGCACTATACTAATTAATTGTCCCTCACTTCATGAGTGTATATTCCCCTCATCATCTTAAAACCTTGCAATATCAATAGTGCTATCATATGGCTTCGAAGTTAACAGTGGTAGTGTTAATATTCATACAACAAAAATAACAACAAACTCTATCAAAACTAGGCTACGTAAATCAGAGCCATTTTATTCCAAGTTGTTATATTTTTAAGAATACAGGTAATCAAAATTTAGAACTGATTATATTTTCAAGTAAAATTCAATAAAATCATTCTGAAAAAAAAAATGGGTAGAAACCATGACAAATATTCACTTAAATTATAAATCAGTCAGATTTTTTAAGTTATATGATTTATTTGGCATTATACATTTCAGCAAGACTGAAACACCTTTTAAGGGATGCAATCAATTTTCCAGCTTATTGGCTCACTCTATTAATTTAGAACAGAAATAGTACTTTTAAATAAGATTGTGACATAGTTTATACTTTGCTGACCTTGAAGGTTTACAAAAAATTTTCCATTAATTTAATGCATAACCAAAATTGTAACTTTTATAGATAAAATTCATCATCTACTTTGTCAATTGAATGATTTTAAGACACTTATATTTTTAAATCAAAATCAAACAATAATTATCCACACTTTTATAAATCTTGTTTTTTTCTTTTAAATTTCTAATCTTGAAAGAAGCAGAGGAATTGATTTTGGATAATTAATATTGACTCAAAGCTACGTAAATAATTTGTTACAATAGCCCTTGAATATACCCCATTAATTAAGAAACCTTTTTCTCCTGTCACTCACAAACATTGGCATTGTTCCCTATGTGCTTCACCGACATTCTTAATTTCTCTTGCCATTCTCTTTCTTTTCTTTTCTACTTCCAAATTCCACTTTCTCTTCTTTTTCCATGAACGTTAGAAGAATGAGTTAGCATCAGACTTCAGTAGTAAAATGAAAATCTTGGGCCTTCTGTAAATTTTTTATTATATGTTGAGAACAAGGGAAAAAATAGTTTTTGGTCTCCATATAAACAACTTGCTGAGGTCATTAATAGCTGAATAGTTCTTATGGGCAATGGAAGAAAGGCAAAGGGGGTAAAAAGTTTTACTTGGCCAGATTTGGATTAACTGGGCTGAAACAGGTGTGGATAGATGTAAACAACAATGACAGTGATATGAAGTCCCCTGTGATGAATGTCCAATTCCCAGCCAAGGATAGACTCTAGGAGCAAGAAAGAGTTCAAAGATATAAAGTCCAAGAAGGACAGAGTGTAGAGACAAGCACTGAATACAAAGGGAATGGTCAGGCCAAACCAAAGGAACAGATTCACAATAAGGGGGCCCTTACAGGACAACTACCAGGAAGCCATGGGCAGGAAAGGGGCTGTGGAACATATAGAATTGGTATAGACACCTAGAAAGTCAATCCTATTTTCATGAAAGGACCCTAAACCCACATTTTTCAGAATTGGAAAGAAATACCAATTCTTGTAGACTAAAACCCTTTGACCAGAAAACAAGTGTTTTGAGTAATTCAATAACACAGCCACTTATGATTTGAGAGTGATCATTGCAGAACCTTTTCTCAGGGTAAAAGTGTAATTGGTTATGGATCAATAAGTAATTTCTTTCAAAAGGAAAGAGCTATTGTTTTCTTTGTTATTTATTTATTTTCTGAAGTAGCAAGATTCTTAAATCATAACAGAGCAAATATATTTAGAAAGTTGAGATTACTCTAAACAGCAAGATTCTTTACTGCACTAGTTAAGTTTATCTCAACTGATCATTTATTTATGATGCCATAAAAATCCAGATGCTTTCAATTTTGATTGTTAGATATTTGCTGAAAGGCAGCTGAAATTATTTTCCCAGAGTTCCCATCTTGACAACTGCATTTTGAACTGAAAATTTACGATGGTTGAATAATGGTTGTGCTGAGGATTTTTTTTTTTTTTTTTTTTTTTCTTTCTGAGATTGCAATGAATTTAGTCCTTGCGGTCAGTGCAAACCTCTACTCGGCTTCTCGGAAATTCTAGAAGTCTGAATCAAAACTGAGATTAAGAAAATAAATGAGAACTAAAACCCTGTGAAAAGCTGTATTAATCTATTTTTGTGTTTGGTGGTCTTCCTAATCATGTTAGTCCTAGTGCCCAAAGGCCAGTTTCTATGAAGCAAGAACATGGTAAGCTGACCATATGTGCTTTTGAGGCATGGATGCTGGTAAAGGCAGAATTTATGGGGATAAACAAAACAAAATAAAACAAAATTTAAATGATTGCATAAGGCAGTAGAGATAAACTATATCCCAAGGATATAGAGGAAGAACAAGAGACTTACATGCTCTGGAAACTACCAGTTGATAGAGACTTCAGATCAACAACTATAATGATAAGAGCCCTTTAGATTTCTCGAATCTGTGAAACATTCTCACATTTGTTATTCTTATATCTATATTAGTAAAGTATTTATATCTCTTTAAAATGAGATTAAGAGTTGTAATTATACTCATTAGTGTTTCTTTGTACACAGAGATAGAGAGAAGAGACCTCAAGCTATAAAGTCAGTTATGGCCACTTTAAAAGAAAAAAAAAAAAAAAAAATGAACATTTGTTGACCCTCTACTATGTGTTAGCTAAATTCATGGCACAGGCTTAGAGATAGAGAAAAAAGAATAGTCCCTCGACAGGGACTATTATTGGGCAGACATCAATGACTTTTCCCAAAAGTTTATGTATCCCAATGTGTACATGATGATGTAGAAATAACCTTTTTTCCATTTACCTTCAAATACCCAAATATCTGCAAATTTTACACTTCATGTTACATTAGACATTTTTTTTTTCTTCCCTTGGTAAAGAAAGAAATAGAGAAACTCATTCCAGATCATTTGATGTCATCTGCTTCCAGTAAGATGGAATAGTATCGACTGGGCAATACCTTATTTTATTAGTTTAGCAAGTATGCTAAAAGACACAAAAACCACACACATGCAAACCCTCTTTTTGAACATAGGATTCACAACTAAAAATGTTTTTCTATTGTAAATAACATGATTCATAACAATAATAGATACAAGATTTCATATCTGTAGACCATGTTCTATACCAAAGCACTAGTTGCTAAAGAAAGGGAATTTCCAAGTATAGGATTATAAAATATTTGAAAAAAGTTAATAGTCAAAATAAAGTTGAATCTTATTTTAAAAATACTTACTATATGCAGCTCTAGGTAGTCACCCAGGCCTGAAGAACTGTCCACTCGCACCAATATAGCTTCTTTCTGAACCGTGCTAAACCCTATGGCCAGTCTGTCTGCACGTGTACTTGGTCGGTCATTAGGAGGCCACTTATATGTGATTTGTCCACCACCTTTGCTAAAGATATATGTGGTCCCAGCTGGAAAACAAAAACAAAAACTAATTAATCTAAATTCATCAAGTCCACACAAAACTATGGCAAAACATGTAATAGGCTTCAATCAAACAAACTCAAGAAAGAGGACAGAGTTGATTTTTAAAACTAGAGAGGCAGATCAGTTTTTAATACACTCATTAAATCTACCAGCAGGTATTCAGAACAAATGGGAGAGTAGTGTTTTTCCATTGAATTGGACAAATATAGAATGTAATCAGATTTTATTTCTTCTTGTCACTTTTTGAGAAATACTTTAGTAGGAAACACTAACTTTCAAAGCTTCCAAAAGCAATGGAAACATATATCAATCTGTTTTTGAAGCTGCATGCAAATGTGACAGGGTCATACAGTACAGATGAGCAAAATGCAACAAATATGCTATGAATCACCTTTTTTGGGGAAAGGGTCTATTCACGTGTGACAAATGATAACTAATGGAAGAACATCTATAAACCCCAGTAGGCATGTCAAGAAAACAGAGAAAATAGATCCCATCCATAGAAGTCAGGACTTATTTAGCAAGCTACATCTAGTAGCTGTCAAACTATCCAGATCATAAAGAAACCCCCCTTTTTTTGTTTTCCTAAAGCAAATTCTAGTTTTATAGCACTAAGAATAATGTCATGACCTCATTCGATGAGTGTTCATATTTTGCTTTATGGTGGAGGTATCAGTGAAATATCCATCTTAATTTAAAAAGAATTTTGTTCCAAATAAATTTATTAAGAAGCTAATGCACTGGGGTCCTACCACATCACAATGGTATCTCTCATTGGCTGCTGTAGAATGTATTGTTTGAGTCAGAGTATTTGGAAGGAGCATGACAAAAATATATAAGAGAGAAGAGCGCTTCCTCCACACTAAAGGAGACCAGAAAAAAAATACTTAGTTTTTCTAGAAACTATAGAATAGACTTTGTAGAGGGAAGAGTGGCCATCTAAAAACAAAAGATGCCAGTAAATATTAACTGTGTATATACAATATGCCAAACATGGTAAGAAAAGCAGAAAGAAAGAATATTGAACGTTAGGTCACAAAACACTTTCACTTATGGAAAGATAGCTTCTACGAAGAGTAAGGTTTATGTGTAAAAGTTGTGTGTATAGCAGTATATTTTCAGGATACCTACACATTAAACCTGTATGAATACTAAATTTACCAATTCCGTAAAGTTGACTCACTTTCACATTAATGCACATTAATTAAACATCTGATAATGCCAGTTCTGTGGTGTTTTTGTCATTTGAGACCAACATTTTTTTTTTTGTGCTTTCACTCTCAGACATTCCCAGAAGCCCTTGGGAAATGTCAAAGCCCTCTACAACGTGGGTAATGTGTCTAGTGATTAATATGGCCTTACTATGCTGACCTATCCCAAGAAACATGACAGGACAGTATTTAAAGTGAAAGTGATAAACCATAATCTTGTTAAAATGCAATGATAAAGAAGCTGAGCTCTTCTCTTTTGGATACCAATGCATGAAAGTAATTATCTCTTTCAGGTGAGAAAAGGTAAGTTATATTTCACAGGTACCAGTCAGTGCTCACATACACACATTTAAAGAAGAAAAAAAAAAAAAACAGGCTGTCTAGATTTAAAAACAGAAGATCGAGAGCTTTCCATAACCAGTTATGATCTAAAACATCAGAAGTTTGTTCACCAGGAAATTAATACCAAAAAAAAAAACCTCACTGCCAGCGAGTCAATTCTGACTCATAGCAAAACTTTATGACAGAGTAGAACTGCCCCCATAGGGTTTCCAAGGCTGTAAATCTTTACAAAAGCAGACTGCTTCATTGTTGTCTCACAGAGTGGCTGGTGAATTTGAACCACCAACCTTTCAATTAGCAGCTGAATGCTTTAACAACTATGCCACCATAGCACCTTAGAATATTAATAAAAAAAGTACTATTTGATTTTTGTGATTGGTAATGTTTTCAGCTGATTAAGTATTGAATGTTTAAGTAAAGTCTATATCCATACATATAGGGCAAGATCATATAGAAATGAAGTTTTCTTTAAGAGGAGAGAGATAATGAGTGCTAGTACTTTATAATTAATTTTATTTTCCTTTTTTAAATTAAGTGTGTTCTCCAGTGATATTCATGTGAAATAAGAAAAATAAAGATACTATTAACATTATAGGAGCTCTGGTGGGGTAGTGCCTAAGGCACTTGATGGCTAACCAGAAGGTTGGCGGTTCAAACTCACCAGTCACTCCTCAAAAGGAAGATTGGGCAATCTACTTCTGTAGTGATACTGCCTCAGAAACCCAAGGAGTGTTGCTGTGAGTTGGAGATGACTCGATATCACATAACTACAGCAGTAACAACATTAACATTATAAAACATATCTAAAATTTCAGATAAGTAAGTTTTCCAGAATCAACAGAAGACAATAGTGTTGCAAAGTAACAATAGCTTACATTATGTTATGATTCTTAACATTAAAATTTTCTTTCACAATTTTTCTTTCATTTCTTCTCTACTTTTGTATGGAAGGCAGGGAAAGCATTACTCCCCCTATGTTATATTCAAGGAAACTAGATCATACAGATTGTACGTTGTCTACTATAAACTTACTAAGCAGCTCTGGTGGCATAGTGGATAAGGCATTTGGCTGTTAACAAAAAGGCCTGTGGTACAAATCCACCAGCTGCTCCAGGGAAGGAAGCTGGGCCATCTACTTCCATAAAGATTTACAGCCTGGGAAACCCAAGGGGGGTCGCTACGAGTCAGAATCTACTTGATGGCAGTGAGTTTGTTTTTTTTTTTTTTTTCAGTTTATAAACTTAGTGTCAGAGTTGGTACTAAATCTAGTATCCAGACTCCTACTTGAGCATTTAGGTACATACATATATACATAGAGAGAGAGAGAGAGTTGTTTCTGTTATCGTAATAAGACAGTAAAAAAAAAGTTAATTGGATATGTCAGTCTGAATTTATCAAAGCCAACTGTTATCATATTCTAATGTCTCATATCCATAAAGTGACATTTGCACCTCATGATCATATATTCTCCTTTCACCTTATGTGCTTTAAAAAAATTAAAATAACATGTGAATGTGAAATGACAGAACATTTAATATATGTAGATTAACAGTTGGTTGAGGGTATACTTCCCAAACTTATAGAACTATAAAAGTTTGTAGTTGCTCAGTTGCAGAAACACAAGAAAACCATTTAAAGGTTTATATTTTCAGAAAGATAAATATCAACAATATAAAGATCATTATTCATGATTTGATTTCATCTCTTATTCCAAATCTTTCCAAAAGTATTAAGACTTGGCAACCCCCATGCCACTGACTAATCTGTTCTTCTTATAAAGACTTTTCAGTTCTTTAGGTTTTATAAAAACAATGCAAAAATAATTGCACAATGAAATTATTTCTAGTTTCATATTTTTTCCAGATGTATCTAGAGAGAAGTCTCTTCCCTTTATTTTCCTCTCTGTGTAGAGTAGTACATTGTGTTATATGCACTCCTCAGCACAATTTCACAGTAAGAGAAAGAATTTGATATCCAGCTCCCACACTGCTCTCTTCTCCCTACCTCTATATGCATTGTGGCCTTCTTTTATAAAAATCAGTTAGGTCAACTTTTACAAAATCACCAATGTTCTTAAAGCCCTCCTTCCATCAAGCTACAAAATTACCAAATAAAGCCATTTTGAAAAATGTGGTGCAGCCCTGAAAATATGAAGATACTCCCATAATCAAATACAGTAGGTCAGTTGATTAAAGTTTAAAAATCCATTTCCTTTAACATGCATGTTTCAGAGCTCAGTACATGATGTACATATTGCAGCAGAATAGATTAAATGTTAAGAATGAAAGCTTTGGACTGATACAGACCTGGATTCAAATTCCAACTGCATCATTTACTAACTACAAGACTTTGACCAAGTAATTTTATTTCCTAAGTCTTAAGTTTTGTACCTGAGACAATGGGGATAGCAAGGCTATTTACCTCACAGAGCTGCTATTGGTATTCAAATAAGATATTTCACAGTGACATCTGAGACCATTTCTTGACACATTCTAAGTTCTCAACAAATTTTAAAAAGAATAGGTGGTATGTGTGTATGTGCATTGTAAAATTATAAACATAACTGAGTAACACTGGAACATTTTTGGTTTATTTTAATAAAAGGACCTTTAGGAAAGTGAGATGAATTTCAAAAATTTTTAAGTATGTGTCTGTTGTAAAAATATGAAAAGACTGAGTAGCATTACAACATTGTTTTATTTAAATATAAGAACTTTTAGGAATGTCTAATGTATTTCACAGTTGTGTTCAAGTCAAATGCCTCTTTCAAAAATGTAACTTTCCTACATCTCAGTTTTAATGAATGTCTTCAGTATTTTATTCCTTGGATTACCACATTTGTTTTCACATGAACTAACTATATTATTATTTACATTCATTGATAATTGACAATGGAAGGGATACTAAATTATGTCAAATGGAAGCTTTCTTAAGAAGACAAATATGAGTTCATCACCATAACATATCTGCTGTTGTTGTTATGTGCCGTCGAGTCAGATCTGACTCATAGCGACCCCTCCTTGCGTTTTCGAGGTAGTATCACTACGGAAGTAGATTGCCCAACCTTCCTTCCAAGGAGTGGCTGATGGTTAGCAGTCAAATGTCTTAGGCACTACACTACCAGAGCTCATCTAGCATGGTACAGTTGACCATGACAGCAAGATGAAAAATAGTCATTCTGACCACTGGATAAAGGAGAAAGTCTACATAAAATGATGTGCAACTTAGCTTCATTTTTTTAATTTTACATTTATCATAACAGGTTTTATTTTACAGTACAAATGCATCAATGTGCAGCAGCAATACATCTTAATCACATCTCCAAGCTTTTTATCAATATGGAGAGGAACATAGAGGAAAATGTCACTTTATTATTTATGCATGTTTCAATATGGCAAGCATTAAGACATCAGTGCCATGACTACTAATGGATTTAATGCTAATTAACCTTGACTTCATCACATAACTGAACGTATGGATGACTCAAGCCTAAAGTGGTTTTCAGCAATCTCCACATTTAAGTTGTGCAGCAAGTTTATATTTTAGTCACTCTAGATTCATGATCAAAGCTGCCTCAATCAGATGCAAACTTAGCAGTGTTAATATAATTTGTACTGTGACAAATGTTTGTAAAATTATATTGTTGTTGTTATGTGCCGTCGAGTTGGCATAGCCACTCATAGCGACCCCTCCGTGGGTTGCCGAGGCAGTATCAGTACGGAAGTAGATTGCCCAACCTTCCTTCTGAGGAGTGGCTTGTGGGTTTGAACCACCAGCCTTCTAGTTAGCAGTCAAGTGCCTTAGGCACTATACTACCAGAGCTCCCCACAAAAAAATAAATAAATAAATAAAT
>NW_006921871.1:3369785-3370423 GCF_000298275.1 Orycteropus afer afer | reverse complement strand
AAATCTAAATAAAATAAAATCTATCATAACATCACATGCAATTCAAACATTAGAAATGAGTTAATATTTACTATTAACACAAAGGGCTCTTTTTCCTCCTGCTCTTTCTTGCTAGCCATATCCTCCCTACCTATGCCCACTCAGCCTTGTTTTATTTCTGCAAAGACTTTTATATTCCGTGAACTGGAATGAATCTCTCTGAAAAAGAAAACTAGTCAGCATGTGTGGGTCTGCTTGATTATTGGTTGCCATAGATCCTTGCTACATGAACAATAATATAATTAATTTCTGAATAGATTAGCTTCTAAGTCATAACATAAGTATATGAATAAAAGGTTCTTTTGTGAAAGCCTATAATTTTTCAAATGTCATCGTGTAGCCAACATGAAACATTTAGGTCATGATGATTCTATTAAATATAAGAAAGATATAACATGTTTTTTTTTTTTTTCCCAGTGAAAATTTGCCAGGAACTTAGACGGAAATTACAATCAAACAACTGTAAATAAGGGGAATATTTTTTCCTTCTACAACCTTGTCAAGAAGCTGTTGTTAATATTCAATTTCATGAACAATTTCTACCCACATGGAAGTAATCTTTGGAGTAATGTTTATAAAAAGCAAAAAAAAAAAAAAAA
>NW_006921871.1:3365810-3369555 GCF_000298275.1 Orycteropus afer afer | reverse complement strand
ATATATATATATATATATATATATATATATATATATATATATTAATTGAATATGTACACTAAAGCAGCAAAAACATATCACAGTTTATTGTTTTTATAAATTATTGTAAACTCTTTGCAATATCACAGGAATCATTCCATGCAGTAGAGCATTATAAAACTTCACAATTCCTAAAATCTCATATAAAGACATTGAAAACTCAGGAAAGGTGAGTATTATATTGGGAGAAATTAATGGATTAATGGAGATCAATGGAGAAATACGTGTGCCTACACACACACACAGAAGCTCTGGTGAACACAAACACACAAAGTTGCCAATGAGTGGACTCCAACTAATAGCAATCCCGTGAAAATCAGAGATTTGCTAGACCTATGCAATTCCTGAGAACTAGACATGAAAAATTAATGTTTCTCCAACTTTCAATTGGAGCAAAGAAGGCTGAAGCATCTAGAATCCACAGTCAACATGGGATATATGAAAGCAGAGGAATTCTTTCCAATAAGCCAGCCTACATGAAAGTCCACTCTGGCCTAGCCAAAATATCATCTCACAAAGAAAAAAAGTGTATCATTATTCAAGAAGACATTAAAAGATAAATGAAACCATCAGGACACTGGGCCTGTGGTCTGGGGACTATGGTCACAGAGACATCAAGCTCAGCTGGCACAACATAGCATACAAAAATATTGTTCTACATCTCACATCAGTAGATAGCCAGTTGGGTCTTAAAAGTCTATGAGCAGCCATCAAAGAGGCAACTATCTCTCTCTCCTTGATCAGAGCAAAGAAGAGTGAATAAAATCAGACTCATGGAAACAGTTAGTGCAATGGACTAATGGATCATGTGAACCTCAGCATATATGACTCTGAGACCAGAAGAAATAGTTGCTGCCTAGCTACCAATGCAAACCACTCTGAAAACAACCAAATTTGGAAATTCTGGATAGAATGGGAAACTGAAAAATCATAAAAAAAAAAAAGACCAGGCTTACTGCTCTGAGAGGGACTGGTGAAACTCCTAAGACTGGCTCTAAGTCATCCTTTGGGCCTGGAGTTGAACTCACTCCCATGGCTTACCTCTTAGCCAAACAATAGTCAGGCCTATGAGCTGGACATCTACACAAGGGAAATGTACTCCTTGTAACAATCAGCCATGGGAGATCAGAAGGGCAGCATTTGCAGAGGGAGAAAGGAAAAGAGGCAGGAATGCACAGGCAACAAGGACACAGGGAAAGGGTAACCACAGGGAGGAAGTGGGAGGTAAACCGTTACACTGCAGAGAATGTAACCAGTGTCACAAAACAAAATTTGTATGAACTATTGAATGTAAAATAAATCTGTTTTGTAAAATTTCACCCAAATCACAATAAAAAGTTAATAAATATAATAATAATAATAAAAAACCTGAAACACCAAAAAGCTATTGCAATTTCTATGTCAACAATCATTTTTCCCAAAGATAATTTCAACAGTAATTATACACTTCAGTGAGGAAGTAGAGAAATTTCTCCTCTTCAGTATTGACTCAAAACCTTTATCAAATAAATATAGTTCTGTAATAAATACTCTATATTTTTCTCATGTATCATTTATATATTTATAAACACATTATATATATATATATATATATATATATATATATATGACAAAACCTGTCACCATTGACTCAATTCTGACTCATAGTGACACTATAGGACAGAGAAGAACTGCCCCATAGGATTTCCAAGGCTGAAATCTTTACTGAAGCAGACTGCAACATAAATTTGACACACTAAACACCGATGACTGAAGACTGGACAAGCTGTGTGATGGCATCAAAGACATCATACATGAAGAAAATAAAAGTCAATAAAAAGACAGGAAAGAAAGAAGAGACAAAAATGGATGTTAGAGGAGACTCTTAAACTTGCTCTTGAATGTAGAGTAGTTAACGTGAATAGAAGAAATGATCAAGTAAAAGAACTAAACAGATTTCAAAGAGTGGCTCATGAAGACTAAGATAAGTATTGTAATGAAATAAGCAATGACTCACTCCACATTTCGAAAATGAATGATTGAAGAAAAATGTCAAGCCTCAAGTTGAAGTATTGAAGGGATGTATAGGAATAAAGATCCACAGGGATCCAGGTGAGGAGAGGGAAATCCAGGTGAGGAGAGGGAAATCAGGCACGCCCAAAGCAGCAGGGCGGGAAAGTGGGAGAAAAGGGATAAAAAAGCCAGGAACCCAGACAAAGGAATAGTCAGTCTCAGGGATCCAGGTAAGGAGAGGGAAATCAGGTATGCCCAAAGCAGCAGGGTGGGAGAGCAGAAGAAAAAGGGTAAAAAAGCCAGGAACCCGGAGAGAGAAGCAGTCATCCACAGGGATGCAGGTGAGGAGAGGAACTCAGGCACGCCCATAGCAGCAGTGAGGGAGAGCAGGAAAAAGGGGATTAAAAGCCTAGAACCCTGACAGAGGAGCAGTCAGCCGCAGGGATCCAGGTGCGGAGAGGAAATCAGGCACGCCCAAAGCAGCAGGGCGGGAGAGCAGGAGAAAGGGGATTAAAAGGCCTAGTAATCTGGACAGAGGGGGAGTCAGCTGCAGGGACCCAAGTAAGGGTAGTACAAGAGGTTTCCAACAGGGAGGCAAACTTGTTTGTCGGTTTGTCCTACCGTGGTGATGTGTTGATGTGAGTTTTGAGACTGAGCTACTGGTGTTTCTAACCCAGCAGGATGCACATGGCGCACAGGTATCATCCCAGTTTACAGACTAAGACAGACTAGGAAGAAGGAAGAGGCCGTCCACTTCTCAAATAATTGGCCAGGGAAAACCTTATGAATAGCAAAGAAACACTGTTTGATACATTACCTTGCAACTTTATGAATAGTCTGGTTAGGTTAGAAGGCTCTCAAAATAGGACTGAGAAAGAGCTGCATCATTTGAGTAAACCTAGCCTTAGTCCTATGGATAAGGTAAAGCTTTGAAGACCTCCATTTGCTGATGTGGCACCACTCAAATTGAAGAGAAACAGCACAGACATCCATTAATCATCAGAACATGGAATGTACGAAGTATGAATCTAAGAAAACTGGAAGTTGTCAAAAATGAAATGGAATGTGTAAAGATTGATATGCTCAGCATTAGTGAGCTGAAATGGACTGGTTTGGGCCATTTTGAATCAGACAACCATGTGATCTACTATGCCGGGAATGATAGTTTGAAGAGGAATGGTGTGGCATTCATCATCACAAAGGACGTTTTAAGATCTGTCCTGAAGTACAATGCTGTCAGTGATAGGATAATATCCATATGCCTACAGGGAAAACCCGTTAGTACAACTGTTATTCAAATTTATGCCCCAACCACCAAAGCCAAAGATGAGGAAATGGAAGAATTTTATCAACTTCTGCAGTCTGAAATTGACCAAACGTGCAATCAGGATGTGTTAATTATCACTGGTGACTAGAATGTAAAAGTTGGAAACAAAGAAGAATCACTGGTAGTTGGAAGATTTGGCCTTGGTGACAGAAATAATGCTGGAATTCGCATGGTAGAATTTTGCAAGACTAACGACTTGTTCATTGCAAACACCTTTTTTCAACAACACAAACAGTGGCTCTACACATGGACTTCACCAGATGGAACACACAGGAATCAGACTGACTACATTTGTGGCAAGAGGCGGTGGAAAAGCTCAATATCTTCAGCCAAAACCAGGCCAGGAGCTGATTGTGGAACAGACCATCGACTGCTCATATGCAAGTT
>NW_006921871.1:3332144-3365015 GCF_000298275.1 Orycteropus afer afer | reverse complement strand
GATCTTGGCTCAGGGCAAAGAATACCAGAAAGATGTTTACTTGTGTTTTATTGACTATGCAAAGGCATTTGATTGTGTGGATCATGACGAATTATGGATAACATTAAGAAGAATGGGAATTCTCGAACACTTGATCGTACTCATGAGGAACCTGTACCGTGACCAGGAGGCTGTCGTTCGAACGGAACAAGGAGACACTTCATGGTTTAAAATCAGGAAGAGAGTGAGTCAGGGTTATATCCTTTCCCCATATTTATTCAATCCATATTCTGAGCAAATAATCCAAGAAGCTGGACTATATGAAGAAAAACGTGGCATCAGGTTTGGAGGAAGAATTATTAACAACCTGAGATACGCAGACGATACAACCTTGTTTGCTGAAAGTGAAGATGACTTGAGGCACTTACTGATGAAAGTTGAAGAATACAGTTTGCAGTATAGATTACATCTCGATATAAAGAAAACAAAAATCCTCACAACTGGACCAGTGAGTAGCATCACAATAAATGGAGAGAAGATTGAAGTTGTCAAAGAATTCACGTTGCTTGGGTCTACAATCAATGCCAATGGAAGCAGTAGTCAGGACATTAGATGATGTGTAGCACTGGGAAAGTCAACCACGAAGGAACTGTTTCAAGTGCTGAGGAGCAAGGATGTCTCCTTGAGGACTAAGGTGTGCCTGACAGAAACCATGATATTTCCAATTGCCTTGTATGTATGTGAGAGCTGGACAATGAATAAGGAAGACTGAAAAAGAGTTGATGCTTTTGAGTTGTGGTGCTGGCAAAGAATGCTGAAAGTACCATGAACTGTTAAAAGAACTAACAGATCTGTCCTGGAGGAAGTGCACCCAAAATGTTCCTTGGAAGTGAGAATGGCCAGACTTCATCTCACCTATTTTGGTCATGTTGGCAGAAAGGACCATTCCTTGGAGAAGGATGTCATGCTTGGTAGGGTGGAGGGTCAACAAAAGAGGGGGAGGCCTTCAATGAGATGGACTGACACAGTGGCTGCAATGATGGGCTCAAGTATAGCAGGGATCGTGGAGCTGGCACGGGATCAGGCAGGGTTTCGTTCTGCTGTGCATGGGGTGGCTGTGAGTCGGAAACGACTCGATGGTACCTAACAACAACAACATAGGAAAAAAAAAAAATCCAGGAAACATCTAAAGAAGATGGAAGGAATACAGAGAGTACCAAAAATTACCAAGAATTGGCTGGCATTCAACTCTTCCAGGAGTTAGCACATGATCAAGAGTTGATGGTATTAAGGAAGAAGTCCAAGCTACACTGAAGAAACTGGCAAAAAACAAGGCTCCAGGACTTGTCAGAATACCAACTAAAATGCTTCAACAAATGGATGCCACACTTGGTAGCACTCACTCGTTTATGCCAAGAATTTGCAAGACAGCTACCTGGCCACTTGACTGGAAGAGATCCATATTTTTGTCCATTCCAAAGAAAGTGATCCAGCAGAAAGTAGAAATTATCAAACAATATTATTAAATATCACATGCAAGTAAATTTTTGCTGATGGTCATTCAAAAGTGATCACAGCAGTCCATTGACAGGGAACTGCCAGAAATTCAAGCCAGGTTCAGAAGAGGACTTGGAATGAGGGATATTACTGCTGATGATGTCAGATAGATCTTGGCTGAAAGTAGAGAATAACAGAAAGATGTTTACATGTGTTTTATTGATTTCCAAAGGAATTCTATGGTGCAGATCACAGCTAATTATGGAAAACATTGTGAAGAATTGGAATTCAAGAACACTTAATTGTACTCATGCGGAAGCTGTACACAGAGCAAGAAGTCATTCAAACAGAACAATGGGATACTGTGTGGTTTGAAATCAGGAAAGATGTGCATCACATCAGGATTGTATCTTTTCATCACACTTAATCTATCTGTTTAATGAGCAAATAATCTGAAAAACTGGAATGAATGAAGAAGAATGTGGCATCAGGATAGAAGGAGACTCATTCACAATTTGCAACATGCAAATGAAATAACCCTGCTTGCTGAAAGTGAAGAGGAACTGAAGAACTTACTGATGAATGTCAAAGACTACAGCCTTCAGTATGGATTACACCTCAACATAAAGAAAACAAAAATCCTTACAACTGTACCAACAAACAACATCATATTAAATGCAAAAAATATTGAATTTGTTAAGGATTTCATTTTACTTGAATCTACAATCAATGGCCATGGAGGCAGCAGTCCAAAAATCAAATGACACATTGCATCAGGCACATCTGCTGCAAAAGACCCTTTAAAATGTTAAACAGCAAGATGCCACTTTGAGGACTAAGGTTTACCTGACCCAAAACCAAAAGAACAAAACCAAACAAAACCCACTGCCATCAAGTAGATTCCACTCATAGTGACCATTGGGTTTTCAAAGCTGTCCTGCAGAGCAGCTGGTGGGTTAGAACCACTGACTTTCTTTTTAGCAGCCAAATGCCTTACCCAGTGCACCATCAGAGCTCCTTAAGCCTAATACAAAAGCTGGACAATGTGTAAGCAAGACAGAAGAAGAATTGATGTATTTAAATTATGGCGTATTGAATATGTATTTGAATTATTAAAAAAAAAAAAAAATTCACTGCCATCAAGTCAGATCTGACTCATAGCAACCCCTCCTTAGGTTTTTGAGGCAGTATCACTATAGAAGTAGATTGCTCAATATTCCTCCCAAGTATTAGAGTATTGAATATGTCATGGGCTGCCAGAAGAATGAACAAATCTGTCTTTTTAGTACAGCCAGATTGTTCCTTAAAAGGGAGGATGCTGAGACTGTCTTACCTACTTTGGACATGTTATCAGCAAAAACTTGTCCCTGGAGAAGGGCATCATGCTTGGTAAAGTAGGAAGTTAGAGTAAAAAGATGAAGACCCTCAATGACATGTCTTGATACAGTGGCTAACTACGTTGCAATGATTGTGAGGATGGTCAGTATTTTTTCTGTTGTACTTGGAGGCATTGTGAGTCAGAAATGACTTGATGGCACCTAACAATAACAACAACAGATTTTTATGGAAGGAGACTGTCATATCATTCTCCCACAAAGCGATTGGTGGTTTTGAGCCATCCACATTTTGGCTAGCAGCTGAGTACTTAACTACAGTGCTAGCAGGGCTAGTATCACCTGCAGTCTAAATATTTGCTTTATGTCAGTTTGCTTTTATGAAAGACCTATGTTAGGACCAATTTTTGCTAAGGAAAGATATTGAAAGAGAATTTTCACTTTTAAGAAAAATGGTGAAAGTGAAACTAGCATTTAGCGTTGGTTTTGCAATGAGCCATTCAAGAGGCAGTGTGCATACTGAGCCGCAGGAGTGGCAGCACCAAACTCTTTCCCTGGGTACTTCACACTCTGTGCACTATTGCTACTTAATATAGGCTGTGTATTTTTCATATCATTCCTGCTTTTACTATATGTTAGTGTTGTTTTTTTATTTTATGTGTTATTTGGTACCATTTGTTAAGTTATTTTTTTGGTCTGGGAACATTCAACAATTTTTTCCCATATAAATTAATATTAATTGCTTTTGTATTTAAGCCATTATGGCTTATGAAATGTTTCACAGGAACACTCTACTTTTGGATAAAGGGAGAAACCTACATAAGCTGTATTTATATTTGTTACTATTGTTATGTGCCATTGAGCTGGATCCGACACATAGCAACCTCTCCTTGGGTTTCCAAGGTGGTATCACTATGGAAGTTGATTGCCCAACCTTCCTCCCAAGGAGTGGTTAGTGGGTTTGAACTGCCAGTCTTCTGGCTAGTAGTCAAGTGCCTTAGGCACTGTGCTACCAGAGCTCCTATAAACTAAAGCCAAACCAAACCCACTGCCATCGAGTCAATTCTGACTCATAGAGACCCCATTGGGTTCCCAATGCATTAAATCTTTCTGGAATTAGATTGCCTCATCTTCTTTCCCTGAAGTGGCTGGTGTGTTTAAGCTTCCAACCTTCTGATTAGCAGTCAAATACCTTAGGCATTGAGCCACTAAAATTCCCTATATGAATGTACATATCCATATATGTGTATTTGTATGTGTATGTGTATGCGTATATGTATGTACATATGTGTATATGTATTAATATACCCATGGAAGCAGCAGTCAGGAAATCAGACATCATATTGCATTGTGCAAATCTGTTGCAAAAAGACCTCTTTAGAGTGTTAAGAAACAATGATGTCACTTTGAAGACTAAGGTGCACGCAGCCCGAATCATGGTATTTTCAATTACCTCATACACATGTGAAAGCTGGACAATGAATAAGGAAAACTGAAGAAGAGGTGTCATGCCTAAGGCATTTGACTGCTAACCAGAAGGAGCTGATACCTTTGATTGTGGTGCTGGCTCAGAATACTGAAAATACTATGGGCTGGCATAAGAATGAATAAATCTGTCCTGGAAGAAGTACAGCCAGAATGCTTCTTAGGAATGAGAATGGTCAGACTTCTTCTCACCTACTTTGGTCACGTTATCAGAAGAGACCATTCCCTGGAGAAGGATATCATAATGCTTGGTAAAGCAGAGGATCATTGAAGAAAGGGAAGGCCCTCATAAAGATGGATTGATACAGTGGCTGTAATGATAGGCTCAAGCACAGCAGGAATTGTGAGGACGATGCAGGACTGGGCAGTGTTTCATTTTATTGTACATAGGGTCACTATGACTCAGAGGTGACTCCACGGCACCTAACAACAACAACGTGTGTGTGTGTGTGTGTGTGTGTCTTTTACATTTATGCAAAGAGTATGGTATATGGAATAAGCATATTCATTCTTCTGAAAATACATGTGTTCTTCTGTAATAACTCATTATTTGGAATATAAATGGATCCATGACTGACCTACCTTGCTCATATTAGAGACATTATTCAGAAACACCAGAAATAGCTACACAGACTGTCTACTGCACAGATGAAAGAACACCATTTATAGAAACTGAGATGTGATTTGTTTCCCAAAGGCTGGGCAAAGTTGTGACGCTACATAGTCAATAACTGATGGCAATGGTAGTCATCTGAATAAGTAATTCTCTTTATTTCTCTTTCAAGGAAACTGACTGAAATAAGAAATATTCTTAGGCTGCCCTATCTCTTGGTTGTCTGATAAGTGGCAACCATGTGAATGTCCTGGATGAGGAGGTAGGAATAAAAAACCTAAAGACAGAGTTCTTTCTCTTAAGCAGATAGAAACTATGTGTTCAAGAGAAATATCCAGGCAAAACACCATGTAGACCAAAGTCATAAAAGTTGTCAAATATTCTGAGATAATTTTCAAGTCAATGAATAATACTATTTTAGAAAATCCATACTTCCCTTATGGTATATTTGCAATATAACCATACCAGTTGCTGTAGAATCCATTCTGACTCATTACAATCCTATGTGTGTCAGAGCTGTGCACCACAGGGTTTTCAATGGCTCATTTCAATTTTTCAGAAGCAGACAACCAGGTCTTTCTTCAGAGGCACCTCCAACCTTTGGTTTAGCATCCTAACACATTAACTGTTGGCACCACCCAAGGACTCCCTTTGCAATATATCTTAATTTAAAAATGACTCGTTATTTTCCTTTCTAAACACAAACTATTTAGAAGATATTCCTTCTAGAAACAATTGAGTTTGATAAAGTTGCTCAGTGACACAAGTTTTTCAAAAACCACATTGAAAGTTCTAAGACTTTTAAAAGGCACTTTGAATCTAGGTTATCTAGTTGAGAGGAAAAATAAGTGGAGGAATAACTTTTGCCAATCTAATTAGGCAAACCTCCATAAAGATACCAGATATAGATTTGGCAGATGATATTTCCACATACATATTTGTATGTGTTGTGAAAATATCCATGAATATAGTAAAGCTAACAGGTGGCAAATTTAAGATAACTCGTTAGGCATAGCCAACCACCTTGAAGGAATGAGTGGTTGGGCCTGCAGGTTCAGGACCATAATTATGGGGAACATCAAGTTCGATTGGCATAACATAGTCCACAAAGACAATGTTCTATACCCTACTTCAGTGAGTAGTAACTGAGGTCTTAAAAGCTTGTGAGAGGCTATCTAGGGTGCAATTATGGTCTCTCCTCATCCGTAATAAAGAAGAGTGAAGAAAATCAAAGAAGCATGGAAACAATTAGTCCAAGGGACTAGTGGACCACTTAAAACTCAGCTTCCACGACCCAAGAGGAGAAAAACTGCATGGTACCCAGCTATACAGTAGAAGATCTTGGATAGAGTGGGAAACAAATGTGGAACAAAAATAAAAATAAATAAATAAAGACCAGGCTTACTGGTCTGATAGAGACTGGTAGAACTCCCAGACTATGGTCCTTAGTAACCCTTCAAGACTGGAACTGAACTCATTCCAGTAGCTCGGTTTTCAGCCAAACATTATGCAGAACTAAGAAGAACAATAACATCAAGGAGGTATGCACTCCTCGGAACAACCAATGAAAGTGATCAAAGGGCAATATTTAGGCATAGATAAATCTCAGAAGGCAGGAATGGATAGAAAGATGTACAAAAGGAGATGGTAACCACAGGGAGGAAATGGGAAGAGTGCTGTTATCTTGGGGGATTGCAATCAATGTCATGAAACAAAATGTATATGAATTGTAGAATGGAAAACCCACTGACTCTGTAAACTTTCACCTATATCCAAAAAAAAAAAACCTCCATAAAGATGACAAGGTGATCTAGAGTTAAAAATAAAAAACTCAGCAAAGCAATCCCACAACCAATAACTTTAAGAACATCAAATGCTTATTCTTTCTCTTCTGAAACTAGACTCCCTCAAGCAATAAGTGAACTTTATTAAAAAAAAAAAAAAAAAGTCTCTGGCAAGTAATTCAATAATCAATTTGCGTTAGAGCTATAGGCAATGCTCTAGGGTGATGGTGAGAGGAGAAATCACACTATCTTATTTTTAAGAACATAGAATAAGGTGTATAAGTTCCTAATAAATTCTTTAAATTATTAATTAATCATCAGAAGTCACTGTAACCTTGTGTTTTCCTCAATTTACCTATCTCCAAATTTAATTGCAAAAATGACATTTGTCAGGTTTTGAGAGTCAAGTTTTTTTTTAATAGAATTATGCTCTTAAAAAATGATAGATTTTAAAAGAAATCTGACATAAACCTAGACTTAAGAATGAAGCATTCCGGTAGCTAAGTGGGTGAAACTTTCCTGTTGTAAACGACAGATTGAAGCCCAGTGAAATCAAAAGGCTTCTCGATCTGACCAATACTCAGTGGCTACAGCCAACTCTATACCTAGTGCTCCTTCAAATATACAATAAAGAGCTACGATTAAATGACTGTGTCTTGTTAAAAAAATAAACAATAATTCACAAATCAAGGTCTCACTTCAATCATCTCTAGAATTTTTTTCTTATGATGCTTCCATGGTTCGGTTAAGGGAGACTCAAAGGTTCTGCATTGACAAATGACTCATTCACATTCTGACATTTTCTGGGTCTGGCCTTAATCTTTAAAAGGTGGGAGGACTTTGCAAAGCTTTATTGTGGTAAAGTTAGCTTCCTCCCCCAACAACCATCCTAGCCTTTAGTCTCATTCTGAGGCTTCTAATCTGCCAGCAAGTGATGCAGAAGACAAATCTTTATTATCACTAACATAATTCCTTTCATTTTGCAGCAGAAAAACCTTAGATTTTTTGGCAGAGACACCTCCCCCTGCCCTTACAGTGGAATTAAATCCTGAATACAAAAGAGAATGTGCATATTCTGAGCTTTTTAAATGGCATGGTTACAATAAATAGAGGGTAGCATATAACGAACAAAACTTATAATAATTTTAGGCTAAAACCAGAAGCTTTGCTTTCATTTTTATCCTAAACTTGGTTCCTCTCATTTATTGTCTTCCTGTCTATCCGCTATGTTTAAGTCATTCGCCACCTGACTAGGTAGGTATTTTGGCCAGGAAATGGATGGAATAGTGGTTTTTGACTCACAAGTCACTTCCAGCTAAGCTCAAACTCTGTCACTTGGGCTTTCACAGATGGAATGCACAGTCCTCTTCCAAAGTGACTTTTACATTTGCTAGTTTATGTCCTCTGCTGTACCTTGCTTTCCTCTCAGTCTTGCTTCCTACTCTTATTCCAACCAAGATAAATTTTCTACCTTTAAGATTTATAGATTTTTTTCCACTAGTTCATTTTTTTTTTCTTCTTTTAGAGCAGTTCTAGATTTACAGAAAAATTGAGGAGAAATTACAAAGGGCTTCCATAAGCCCCTTCTCCCCTTGCTCACAGTTTCCCTTTGCAATAGTGTGACTCATTTGTTACAGCTGATGGGTCAATATTGATATATCATCATTAACTAAAGTCTATGGTTTATATTAAGGTTCACTCTTTGTGTTTTACAGCTCTATGGGTTTTGACAATTGGATAATGTCATGTATCCATGCAAACGTAGCATACAGAATCATTTCACTACCCTAAAAGTCAGTCCCCTTATCACCATTCATCTCTGACTCCCTTCCCTGAAACCCTTGTTCACCACTGATCTTTATGTTCTCCATAATTTTACTTTTCTAGAATGTCATATAAAAAAACCAAACTCAATGCCATCGAGTGGATTCTGACTCATAGTGACCCCCTTTGTGTTTCTGAAGCAGTAAATCTTTACGGAAGTACATTGCCCAGTCTTCTTTCCACAGAGTGGCTCGTGGGTTTGAACCACCAACCTTCTGGTTAGCAATCAAATGCCTTAGGCACTATGCCACCAGAGCTCTTAGAATGTGATATAGTTGAAATCATACAGTATATAGCCTTCTCAGACTGGCTTCTGTCAGCAATACGTATTTAAAGTTCCTCCATATCTTTTCACAGCTTGATAACTCATTGCTTTCTATCACTGAATAGTACTCCATTTTATGGATAAGCCACAATTAGTTTATCCATCCATCTATTGAAAGACATTTTGGCTGTTTCCAATTGCTAACAATTAGGAATAGAGATGGAATAAGCATTTATGTGAAGATTTTTCTGTGCACCTGTGTTTTCAACTTATTTGGTTAAATACCTAGGAGTACAATTGCTGGGTTCCATGGAAGTCTACCATTAGCTTTGTAAGAAACTGCCAAATGGTCTTTCAAAGTAGTTATAGCATTTTTCATTCTCACAAACTATAAATGACAGTTTCTGTTACTCCACAGCCTTGCTAACATTTGATGTCAGTTCTGGATTCTACTTCCACAATGATACTGCCTCAGAAACCCAAAGAGGGGTCGCTATGAGTCAGGTCTGACTCGATGGCACATAACAACAACAACAACAAATAGCTGTGTAGTGGCAGCATTTATTTTTAATTTGCAAGCTATTTTACCTCAAAGTTGTCTTTTATTGAAACTTCCTTTTTTAAAAGTATGCATCGTGATGATAGAGCTTTTGCTTTAATTTTTACAAGACTTATCCTTGGAAGCAAGGTTGGGCAATTTACTTCTGTAGTGATACCATCTCAGAAATCCAAGGAGGGGTGCTATGAATAAGATCTGACTTGATGGCAGTGAGTATGTGTTTTTGTTCGTTTATGAATTAGTAATAAAAAACTTAATATATTCATGGTTAAACATTCAGCTGCTAATCAAAAATTGGCAGTGGGAGAAAGACCTGGAGATCTGCTTCCATAAAGATTACAGCTTAGAAAACCAAAGGATTTTCTACTTCATCACATGGGGCCTCTATAAATAGGAAGCCACTTGATAGTATCTAACAACAACATATTATTCAAACTAAGTAATATAGATAAAATTATGAATAACATAAAGCTTCTGATGTTCCAATGACCATGGCAAGGATTTACTTATGGATCCAGTCCATGCTACTATCCATCAGCAAGACAAAGTATCTACAGCTATATAAGAAATGTGGAAGCTTCATGAGTCAAATACAACAAATTCAGATGAGGGGATGGATTGTCTAGATTGTCCTGATAATGAGTCTTGTCCTCCAATTCACACTGTCTGTTTGAGAAACCACTGTGGTGTGTGAAGCTCTTCAGCCAGATCACAGACACCCCCAACCCAACAGCTAGTCTATAGTTTGACATATTTTCATTGAAGATCTGTGTATTGCATGCCAGACATAAGCTTTTAAGAATTTATTAATTATCAGGAGACAGCACTTTACCCAAGTGATCAAAGTTAACATCAACAGTAATGAGACCTATTGAATTCAGGTCCTCAAATATGATGTGCTGAGAAGGGTACAATATTATTTCTGTGTTGCTTTTGCCAAAAATAATAGCCTCAATCTAAGCATATGAAAACATTCAACAAAGTCAAATTGAGGAACATTCTGCAAAATAGCTGGGAGTTCTTTTCAAAAGAGCCAAGGTTATGAAAAACTAAGCAAAACCGAGGAATTATCCCAGATTGGGCTAAATGCTATATGAGATGCTGGCTTAGATCTTATACCAGAACAAAGGTATAATTGGCAATGCTTAAGTAGGGTCTACTTCCGTCGTGACACTGTCTCGGCAACCCAAGGAGGGGTCTCTATGAGTCGGGGCTGACTCAATGGCACAAAACAACAACAACAACAAGTAGTGTCTGCAGCTTAGCTAATAATATTGTGTTGATGTTAATTTTCTGGTTTAGATCATTGTATTATGGTTATATAAGATGTTAACATTTGGGGCTGTTGGGTGGAAGTTATAATGGAAATTCTGTGTTTACAACTTTTTTTTTGTAAACGTAAAATAATTTCAAAATATTTTAAAAATAATATATTAGTAATCAAGAGTAATTTGAAATATTAATAAGATTATGGGCCATGGAAATCTGTGCAGCAGAGATAGCTTGAAAATCCTCTAGCTTTTAAAATACAATGTAGTAAGAGATTTGGCTATGGATGCCTAAAGGCATTTAGAGGTAGGTGAAAGGCTTAAATTTTGTTCCAGATATTTAAAAAAGAAAAAAAAAAACTTGCTTAAAACAACTCTTTGTAAACAAACCATTATTAATTCTTTAAACTGAAAAGATTCTAAAAATTCAGATTAAAATTAAAACTATCTAAAATCAGCCAAATGCAGATTGAGTTCACGCAATAAAGCAGATACTCATTCATCCATTTAGTCATTGATTTAATAAGGTGGGTCATTGTAGACATCACTGAAATTCTTATGAATTGGTTTCCCAGTATGAAAATAATTTAGGTATTTAGCCTTGAAATCAAAATACCTTTGCCCAACCTTATGATTACAGAAGGATCTGTGGTGGCACTCTGGTTAAAGGATTGTGCTACTGTTGAGAAGTTGGCTGCAGGAACCCACCAGCCACCCCACTGAAGAAAAATGAGGCAGTCTGCTTCTGTAAAGATTTGCAGCCTTGGAAACCCTATGGGGCAGTTCTACGCTGCCCTATAGGGTTGCTATGAGTCAGAATGGACTCAGTGAAACTGGGTTTTTGGTGGATGACTAGGGCTTGTTCACATTAGTGAAAGAGGTTTATTCCTTCCATGAGTTAGGAACTAAGAGGAAAGCTAGTGTGGAAGGCCAGATGGCTTAGTGAGGTGGTAAGGGAAAGATTCTACTTCAGAAAAAAGAATGGTTCTTTTTTACATAAATAAATAAATAAATAAAACAATGCTGAGACAATAGAAGAATCTGCTGGTGATAGGGAATGCAAAGGCATTAAACCAAAAACGCAAAGACAGTTGTCACTGAGGCGATTCCAACCATAGCAATCCCATGTACGCAGAGTGAACTGCGCTCCAAAGGGCTTTCATGGCTGTGAACTGTCAGAAGTGATTTCCAGACTGTTCTTCTAAATGGGCTCTGGGTGGGTTCAAAACACCAATATTTTGGCTGGTAGTTGAGCATTTATCCATTTGTGCCATGAGGAACTTCCTGATAAATGTAATATAACAGCATAATTCAAGAATAAAAAACATGTATATACTCTAAGTATTAAATGAGCATCTACTATGTTTAAAGGACCTTACTATACCCTGGAGGTGATAAAAAATAAATGCCATAACTCTGGAATCCAGTTTTTTCCCCCAACTATCAACAGCTCTGGTTGCATAGTGCCTAAGGCACTTGACTGCTAACCAGAAGGCTGGCGGTTCGAACCCACCAGCCACTCTTCGGAAGGCAGGTTGGACAATCTATTTCCATAGGGATATCACCTTGGAAACCCAAAGAGGCGTCACTATGAGTTGGTCCGACTCTATGGCACATAACAACAACAACAACATCAACACTCATCAAATCGTGCATCAAGTTCTTGAATTTCTGTTTCGTATTTCCATTTTTATAGCAACCACCCTAGGTAATATCACATCACCTTCAATGTTAAATGTTGCAATAAATATTCATTCTAACTGATCTCATATCTTCCTGAGAAACCAAAACCAAACTTATTGCTGTCAAGTCGATTCTGACTCATAGAAACCCTCCTTGGGTTTCTGATGTGGTCAGTCTCTCTACGGAAGTAGATCGCCCAATCTGACTCTCCTTATTTTCATCTACCTTATAAATTAGTAGCAGAGACATTTCTTCAAACTGAAATTTTAATCACTCAAAGACCTTCAAGAATTAAACCTAAATAATAATAATAATAAAAACCCACTGCCATCAAATCAATTCTGACTGATAGTGACCCTGTAAGAACAGAGTAGAACTGCCTCATAGGGTTTCCAAAGCTATAAATCCTTAAAGGAAGGAGACTGCCACATCTTTCTCCCATGGAGTGCCTGTTGTTGTTGTTGTTGTTATGTGCCGTCGAGTCAAACCCAACTCATAGCGACCCCTCCTTGGGTTTCTGAGGCAGTATCACTAAGTAAGTAGGATTGCCCAACCTTCCTTCCAAGGAGTGGCTGGTGGGTTTGAACCGCCAGCCATCTAGTTAGCAGGCAAGTGTCTTAGCCATTATGCTACCAGAGCTCCCTAGTGGGTTTGAACTGCACATCTTTCAGTTAACAGGCAAGCTCTATAACCATTGTGCCACCAGGGCTTCTTATGATTAAACCACTGGCTACAAAATTAAGTAAAAACCCTCACAGTAACTTTGTACACCTTCCATATTATATTACAATCACAAAATAAGCACACTGTCTACTTCAGTCAATCTGGAGATTTCACTTGCCTTTCAAAATACTCCCAAATAATTTTTTGAAAAGATAAAATTTAATGTGGTTTTTGAAAGATAAGAATAAATGTATGCTTGTGGGAGGATTTTCAAAAGAAAAGGTAAGAAGGCACAAAATGAGTTCCAAGAATAGGGAATATATCCACTTACACAAATGTGAAGTTGCTTCTGTTTTTGAAAACCTGATGCATTTTTAAGCACTACTATTTCCTATCTCTTTGTCTCATGAATTAAATCCCTAGATAAATACAGAGCACAAATCAAATTGTAGAAATTAGGTCTTTTGAAGGTTAGTGCTAAAAAGAGATTAGATCAGTTCTAATACCTCAATATATTCAAAATTCTGTGAAATGCAAAATTACTTTAACAAGAATCACCTAACTTCACCATGTAGGAAAAAAATGTGATGTCAATGCTGTAAGAAAGAAACTGAACTAAATATGAAGCATCTTGGTGATGCTTCCTCTTTAACATACATCTTTTCATTCCATCCTCATCAGATATCAAACTCTTTCTCATTTCCTTTTTAAGTGTTGGTCTATGCTTAGTAGAAAAATTGTAAGTTAGCAACTACATAAATTAAAATCAAATATATGTAAAGTAGGTTTGTTTATTCATTCCTCATTTCAGACCCTCTGAAACAATATAAGAAGATGATAATAAGCATAAACTTCAGGCAGTTCTGACATGTGTCAATTCACATATTTTCATAATAAAAGTTGTAACCAATAGACTAAGAAGATAGGCCACTTACTTCAACAAGCATTTGTTAGATTCAAGATCCGTAGATGGATGCTTTGAACCCATGAAGATCTTTAGCCAATGAAATTCCACAAAGGAAATGGATTTTGAAAGTGATGGAAGAAAAAAAAGTTCTCTGAAATAATCTTTATATTTCACCACGTACATGAAGCTATATAACTGGTATGAGAGTAATTTTTTAAGTTGAAATGATTAAAATATTAGAGGGTAGATTGAAGTGCCAAACAAGCCTTGGGGCAGTTAAGTGTCAAACTTTTCTTCTTTTGTTTCATGTTCATAAAATTCTATCTTCCTAGACTAAAATTACACAGTGCTTCCAATCTGCACTTCAGAAACTTGCTCATTTAGGTCCTTAATCTCAAAAGCTCCTCAAGTTTGAAATATAAGTCTTTGAGCTCCAGGAGCCTCAAATAGCATCTCTGAAATATCTGAGAAAAACCTGTAGGGAAAAGGAGTCCCTTCGGGGTGCAATTGTTTAAAGAGCTAGGATGCTTAACCAAGAGTTAAAAGTTCATGTCCACCCAGAGGCATCTAGGAAGAAAAGCCTGGCTATATATTTCTGAAAAATCCCCTTGAGGATCCTATGGAGCACTGTTCTTTCTACTCTGACACACATGGGCTCATTCCGTCCGGACAGCAATTGGTTTTTACTGGTACAGAACTAAGAGGAAAGAGCACTATTAGGGGATGAAGTAGAATTCATACTCAAAAAAATCAGATCTAGGGCCATCCTTAAAAGTTTAATTCATTGTAAATTGCTTATTGTATTCAAATGAAATTTGCATGCCATCTGCCTTTGAAGTCATTTTAATTAAGTTTTACCGCTTTTGTGGGAAAGAGGGACATATCTAATACAGAATAGTGTGCTTACTACTATTAATGACTAATTAGAATAAATTATTAAGACTGAGATTCCATTTCTTTTTCAAATGTTCTAAATTATTTCTTAAAGGATGACATGACTTTCTGCTCCTTCTTTGGAATAGTGAAGTCATAGTCATGTGACTTGTGGGATGATATTACCGATGTGATGATTTTAGTCTCATGTCTGACAATAATGCCATCTAAAAGCTACAGTTAACCAAGAGAGCAGTATTTTTGGAACAGCAGGCTGTATAAAAGTGCTTTGTGAATATTAACATATTCTAGCAAATTAGTTTGCACTCATTATCATAAGCAATTACTTACTGTTTAGATGCAGCTCGTATTAAATTGGCAAGCAATTTGCAAGAATTAAAACATAACATAGAGAGCTTTCTGAAAATTCAACAATATATCGAGACAAGTGATGCTGCTAGATTCACAGACCATGTACTACACATAGTTATTAAATATACTTAGGATTAAAATAGTATTTTGTTGGCTACTTAGGCTTTTAATGCAAGGTCATGTTGTAACCATTGTTTGGGCACTATCAATAGAATCGTGCATATCAGACAAGGGGAAACAATAAACAGCAATGAAAACCTGAGGAGAAAATGTGAAGACTGTCTTTTCTGAGAATGAACTAGCTATCTATTCCACTGCCATCTAGATTGCAATTCATAATGGCCCTACAGGACACAGCACAACTGCTTCATAGGGTTTCCGAGGCTGTAAATCTCTAGGAAAACATATAACCTCATCTTTCTCCCATGGAGTGGCTGGTAGGTTTGAACTGCCAACCTTTTGGTTAAAAGCTGAATGTTTTAACTACTATGCTGCCAGAGCTCAAACTAGCTATCTGTTTTTCTAAATTTTGGTGCTTCGAAAATCTCCTGCACTATCTTGAGCTATTTGATGCTATTCAAGTTGTTCCTGTCAAGAAGTTCCTGTTACCTTCCCTCTCCATTCATCTCTGTGGTAGTGGCAGCTGGTATTCACCACTATCCATCTTATCTTCTTGAATTTTGGTTGGGCATATAGCAGTCCTTGGGCTAGAGCCCACTTTTCCCATTTTCCTTTGTAGCTTGGTAGGGCCATATCACTGCCATTTGACAATGGCAAAAATAGAAAGTCAGGCCCCGAAATGTACCTGCACTTTCATGTCAGTGTGCCTTGTTCTTCTTGTTGAGTGATGCTAAAAACTGAACCAGTTGCCTTAGACCCAGATGGAAGCCATGCTTTAAAAATTGCACTCTCCTGCCCTGTGGCAACTAGGCAAATCTGCTGCAAAAGACCTGTTAAACAGATGTCTATTTGAAGAGTAAGGTGTGCTCAACCCAAACCATGGTATTTTCAATAGCCTCATATGCATGTGAAAGCTGGACAATGAATAAGGAAGATTGAAGAAGAGTTGATGCTTTTGAGTTGTGGTGTTGGTGAAGAATATTAAAAGTACCGTGGACTGCCAGAAGAACTAATAGATCTGTCCTGGAAGAAATGCAGCTGGAATCCTCCTGGGAAGCAAGAATGGCCAGAGTTGGCCTCACCTACTTTGAAAAGGATATCATCCTTGCCAAAGTGGAGGATCAATGAAAAAGGGGAAGGCTCTCAACGAGATGGATTGACACAGTGGCCCCAATGAAGGGCTCAGGTATAGCAAAGATTGTGGGGCTGGCACAGGAATGGGCAGTGTTTCATTCTGTTGTACATAGGGTTGCTAGGAGTCAGAACCAACCTAATGGCACGTAACAACAACAACAAACCTGGGACTACTTAGCTCTAATAGCCATGTGAAAGAAAAACACATTTGTATAATTTTAGGTCTGATTTTTTACAGCAAAGGGTGAGTATACAAGTTTTAAAAACAAAACGACAAATTAATTCCATTTTTTATCTTCATGACAATCAAATATTTTGATAGGAAGGAGCTCTGGTGGCATAGTGCCTAAGGCATTTGACTGGTAACCAGAAGGTTGATGGTTCAAACCCACCAGTAACTCCTGGGAAAGGAGATTGGGCAATCTACATCCATAGAGATACCGCCTTGGAAACCCAAGGAGGGGTCACTATGAGTTGGAACTGATTCCACAGCAGTGAGCTTGGTTTTTAAGGTTTTTACTTTTTTTTTTTTTTTTTAAATAGTGTTCACAGAAAGACAATGATTTGCCCATGGTCACTAAACATCAAACTAAATCTACTGCCTTCCAGTCAATTTTGATTCATAGCAACTGTATGGGACAGAGTAGAACTGCCCCTTAGGGTTTCTGTGGCTACAAATCTTTATGGAAGCAGACTGCTTCATTTTTCTCCTGGAGAGTGGCTAGTAGGTTTGAACCACTGACCTTTTGGTTAACAGCTGAATGCTTTAGCCACTGTACCACCAGATCTCCTTCCATGGTAACAAAGTAATATGAAACCTCTCCTATCAAAACATCTTGCCAAGGGTTGGTAATACCATATTACCCTTTTTATAGAAAGTTGACATTATTCATCCAGGGAGGTCCTATGGGAGGTCCTGTTTTCATGAATCTACCCACTCACTCAACTCTTTTCTCCCTTAAATCAACAAAATGGCATACATGCATTTGTAAAACATTGTAAAGGCTGTTGTTTGACTGCGACCTTGAAGGAAAGTGAAGTTAACTGACCCATACTGGTCATCTACTATATTGTTGTTGCTGTTGTTATGTGCTGTTGAATTGTCTCTGACTCATAGCCACCCCTCCTTAGGTTTCTGAGGCCATATCACTGCGGAAGTAGATTGCTCAATCTTCGTTCTGAGAGTGACTGCTGGGTTTGAATCACCAACCTTCTGGTTAGCAGTCAAGTGCCTTAGACATTACACCACCAGAGCTCCCACTACCTACTTTAAGATCCAATAATCATATTACTCTGTCACCTAAACTAACCAGACACAGAAAGAGCAATAGTAATTCACTCTTAATTAAACATATATTTTTCATCACCTGTTTCTTGTCCTCTTTCTCAGAGGAAAAGCTCAGCTTCTCCATGGAAAGCATACAACGTTGTTTTCTGGGAAGCTTAGTAATAACAAGTTTGTAGGAATTTTGTTTGGAGGTATTTTATGCACTAATCAAAATATTAAATAACATTTTATAGCAAAATGAAGAACATTGTTCTAGTGTGAATTATAAGATACAACTTCTACAACAATGCAATGAGTATTCTATCTCCATTTCTTGAAAACAGTCACAAGAAAAACCTGACTTTATATGTAAACAAATATATAATTTCAAATATACAGTAACTTCCACCTGCTTATATATCATTTTATTATTTTATATTGGTTTGTCTTTATCAGTGATATTCTATTTTCAGGATAGAAAGACTTCTAGTTTCTTTGTCTTTTTCTCAGAGCTTAGAATACCCCATGACACTTCATAGATATATAACAACATTTGATGTGGTAAATAAAATAAAATACATCATATCAAACATTGTTTTGATAATAGCTTATTTTCATTTGACATTACAGAATCAAGTAGCTGTACTATAGATATAACAAAGGATTTGTTGGCAGGAAGTTGGATAACAAAGAAAAGTATGATGTGCTAAAATCTGTATGTCAGCAATTTTTCTCAATGTCTTGAAAAGAAATATAATTCAGAAAATACTATCAGATTTTCGGCAACAAATTGAGACGACTGAGACCAGGACTATCCAAATGAATCTAGTAGCTGATTTTTATCCCTTCAAATTTAAATCTGAAATAAAATGAAAAATTTAACTTTTCTATTGATATGAATACTACATCATATGATACTTTGGAGTTATATAATAAAACAAACCAAACCATTGCTATCAAGTCGATTTCGACTTATAGAGACTCCTATTTGGGTTTCCGAGGTGGTAAATCTTTATGGAAGTAGATTGCCCCGTCTTCCTTTCATGGAGCAGCTGGTGGGTTTGAACCACCAGCCTTCTGGTTAGCAGTCAAATACCTTAGGCACTGTGTCACCAGAGCTCCTTTTGGAGTTACATACATGTGCATATATTCATGTAATCTTATAAATTTACACACTTTGTTTTCTCTCAACTTTGATAAATGCATGCAATCAATTGATATGATACGTAGATAGAGTTGTTGTTTGTTGTTAGTTGCTGCCCAGTCAATTTCAACTCGTGGTGACCCCAAGTATGCAGAGTAGAACAGCACTCCATAGGGTTTTCAAGAGCATGACCTTTCAGAAGCAGATTGCCAGTCCTTTTTTCAGAAGCACTTCTGTGTGTTCCAATCAGCACCTTTTGTTGGTAGTCACACTCTGTGTAACCATTTGTGCCACCAAGGAACTCCTATCTATAATGTATATCTATATATATAAGAAAGTGTCATTTTCTCTGATCAAGAGAAGTTAGTTTTTTGATAACCCAAACCATCTTGGGACAGATAAGTTAAAATAACAAAGCAGAACAAATGAAATCCCAAAGAATAACCATTCTCTTGCAGAATGACCTAAAAGATACCTCTCTTTTTGGTGATACTAAATTACCACCTTTTTCAAAATGAAATAATTGGAACTAAATCAAAGAAATTTATGAAGCTAGGAAGACAGTTATTCTTATATAAATAAATATATAATAATTTTAAAGAGATATTTTAAAGGACAGAAACATAAAAATCTTTTCCCTGAGCTGTTATCTTTTTCAAGCAATGTGAAAATACTTGTACCTAGAAATTTTCAAACATTATTTTTATTCTTCTACCATATTAATATCTGTAAACATTTATTTCCATATTCATTTACCATGTCCTTCTCCACTTGAAAAATATTTCTCCACTATGTCCTATATTGCACCATTTGAAATGTAGAGTATAAAATTAGTACAGCCAATTTCTCTCACTAACTATATGAAACCATAAAATCCAGACTGTCCACACCCTTAAGTAAGATGTATGAAATGGATTCAGAATTGGAAATGACAGCTTCCACTGTAACCTTACAGGATATTAACCAATGAGGTGATAAATGTTTCTATGCCCATGAAGAGTCAACAACATACTGTAAAGAATGTGCAAGAATTACTGAAAAAAAAAAAAGAAGAAGCCCCTTCCAAAGCAGCCACATCACTCACCCTGGAGAAACCAGTACCAAACCTAGTTCAGAGGAGCCTTTTTCCTGTATACTCCATCCTGTGTATTCCCAATGTCTCCTGTTCATATTGTTCCCAGATCATCTCCATCATGGCAAAACAGTCCCATTCCAAGTATGAGGTTTATACTACAGCAAAAAATGGAGCCCTGTAGAGGATTTTCCTTGGGGAAGTGACATGATCACTTACAAATTTTAGCAAGATTATCATGGCTTCTATGTGGAAGTAGAATGAATTGGAACAAGCTGAGGCAAGGTAGTCCATCAGAAGTTTTATTTCACAAAAAAAAAAAAAAAAAAATTAAGGACCTAAGATATCTTGCCAATGGGAATGGAAAGGAAAGATAGAAACATAATAGGGTGATATTGTAAGGACTTACAATGATTGATTGGATGTAGGGAGGGGAAGAGGGGAAACTGAAAGATTATTTCTCGGTTTCTGACTTAGCAAGGAGATAGACTGTATACCATTCACTGAGACAGGAAACATTGGAGGAAGAGTAGATGAGTGAGGAATATATTGTTTGCTATCACTGAATTTAGTCATCTTTCAGAGTAAAATATATCATCATACAGTCCTATTATACTTAGTAAACTGAACTGTTCATACCAAAAAAACAAACCAAACTCACTGCCGTTGAAGTTGATCCTGGCTGAGGCCATATCTCTACAGAAGTAGATTGCCGAGTCTTCCTTCCGAGGAGTGGCTGGTGGGTTTGAACCACAAGCCTTCTGGTTAGCATTCAAATGCCTTAGGCACTATGCCACCAAAGCTCCCTCAGGCATTGTTTTTCAGTATCTTGCTAATCAATCAAATATATAAGCTAGAAAATGATATTCAAATGAAAATTCCTATCCATGCTTTTTCTAAAATTAATTTTGCAAGACAATAAGTCATAATAAACACAGCTAGCTTTTTTTTTTTTTTTTTTTAATTAGGATTTGGGTGAAGATTTACAGAGTAAATTCACTTTTCATACAGCAGTTCACATATACTTTGTCTCATGTCATTGACCAAAATTTACAATGCAGCAGCTCCCCTCCCACTTCCTCCCCATAGTTACCTCCTCCCAGTGTCCATCCCTTCATACTCTTCTGCACCCTGAGCTATCTCCCTGTGCATAAGCAGCCCTTCCTTCTCGCATGATTGTTCTCTCCAGGGCATGTGTCTACTTGAGGTAAATGTTTAACTCACTTGCCTGTACTTTGTTTGGCTGGAAACCACAGTTGTGGGTTCAATTCCAGACCTGAAGGGCAGCTAGGGCCCATAGTCTCAGTGGTTACACCAGGCTCTATTGGACCAGCAAACCTGGTCCCCACCTTCTTTTTTTTTTTTTTTGCCTCCAAATGATTTTGAGTTTTGTACCACATTGTTCTCCCTCTTTATGCAGGATCTCCTACATCCCTTCCAAGTGGATGACAGTGGTAGCTGGGCACCATCTAGTTCTTCTGGTCTCATAGTTGTATAGATTGCAGATCGGATGGTGTATCATTCGCTAGGACTGATTGTTTCCATTCATTTTGGTTTTCTTCTTTCTTCTTGATGAGGAGAGACCTGTTGTTGCATCTAGATGGCAGCTTCCTAGCTTTTAAGGTCCCAGTCGCTACTCGCCAAAGTAGTAGGTGGAACAATGTTTTGTATAGTATGTTATGCCAATTGAGCTTGATGTCCCAAACACAGCTAGCTTTTAATTCCTCATCTCCTTTAAAACATTCTCCAAGTGTAATATTTAGTTTTGAATAAGACTTTTCCACAAAATCCACTGAAGTGGCTACTACATTTTTCATCCACGTTTCCAGTGTTCTCTTTCTTCTAAGACATTTAGAAATTATTTTACTGAAAAGAGTTAACTCTACTATATACCCCATCAGGTTGTTTGTTCCATTGCAATTTGGTTCTGTGCATGATTGCTTGATTAACTTACTGTGCCTAGTTGAGTAGCTTTTTCTGCTGAGCAAGGATTTATTAACCCTTTCTTGCACGCAGAACACTTTATTAACCTTGAGTTTGCTGGCTTATCATTTATGCTACAAAGGTGAGCAATAGGTTCAAAGGTAATATTGGCTGAGTTTAGGTTCCAATCCCTGCATCTGCAGGTGAAGTTGGAAGTTGGGATACCTGTATTTCTTTCACCTTTCAAGAGTAGCAAGAGAAGGAGTGATGGTATTCACTACTATTGGAAGGTATGTGTATACTCCATTAACTCTGCTGACCCTCAGTATAAAATATTTGAAACCTTTTCCTGAATAACAATCCAAGTGGAAATTCAGTATCACAACCACCACTTTCATCTACTATACACCCTCTCTCTCCTAGAACATAGTAGACATGGCTACTCATAGCCCATTTGATGTCTTTAGGAAAATTATAGAGATCAGTCTTCCTCAAAACACTTACACCTGTTGAAAACGGGGGTCGTATACAGATTTGCTCAATAAAGATATTTCTTTCCATTTCCTAGAAACCGATCATAGTTAATATGCATTCCACAGGGTCACAATGTGAATGGGACCACTTTGACAAGTCTACACTTTGCCAGCATACATGGAACCTCTTTAGTCGGATAGAGAGCACATTAAAGTTTGGTTCCTGAGGGAAGTTCAGCTCACAGTAGACCCTATTGTTCTGTAAAATTCAACCATGCTCTTAAGGGGAGAGAAATGCCAGAGGTACAGAAAGAAATCATAATTCCTATTCAACAACTGTTTTTCATGCATAGTAAATATCAGTGGCAAAAAGAAGTTTAAGCTATTTCCTGGAAAGAAGCAGTTTTCTACAGTTGAAATAAGATCAGTCACTGAAATAGCTTATAAAAATGAAATCCCTGAAAATAAAGACTCTATCAGAATAGTGCTAATCCAAGATGCATAAAGAACTAAACCAGAGCAGCCTAAGTCATATATTTGAAGCACAGATTTTAGCAAGACAAAACTGTTCCTTGAAAAAGCGAGACACTCAGAATCCTCGAGAGTCCCGTCTCTTCCCCTCTTCCTCTATGGCTGCTCCAAAGTAAAAGATTGAATTTTGAGGCAGGTTAAATTGGGGGCCCAACTGGGACCAAATGATTAATGAATTTTGTACAATCTCCCTTCTTTTCAATTGAAAAAAATAAAAAATAACCCTCAAGATTTGGTGGGTTTTACTGAGTCTTTTCAACTTTTTTCTCCCAAATTGATTTCAGGCCATGGAGGAGACAATCAGATTGCTAATTAGACTATTAACTCTATCTTCTAATTTGCAAAACTTTATGCTTTTGTATTCCAGAAGCCACCTGTACTCAGAAGCCCTGAAGGAGGCAGACTTTCCATAGATATCCAGGGGAGTTACAACCACAATTCCCTAGGTGGAATTGGGCCCTGCAAATGAAATCACATAAAATATTTAATGGCTTTCCCAGACTCTGTTTAACAATTTCATGCCACAAGGAAAGGCTCCAAGGTAAGCCCAGAGAGGTTCGCTTTTCCAGGAGTTAAATTGAAAGGTGGTGAAATGAAAGCTCCTCTATGCCTCTTTTGAAAGCAGCAAGATTACTTTCTAGCCAATGGAACGTGAAGTTGACACAGAATAAAGTGCCAGATAAAATGGAGGCCATATGCTGAGGTCCAGAAGCCTCCAGAGACTTAGGCTGCAAGGCATAAATATAGTCTATGGAGCAGTAATGGCCCTTAGGTTATTGTCTAAAAGGTGTATGTGGAGTAAATTAAAAAACAGACTGCAAAAACAGCAACTCAGTACCAGATACCTATAATTTGGGAAATATATGCTAAAAATGTAAAAGCATGTATGTGAGATCAAACCTCTCCATGTATGTTATAGGTACACTATCTTTTTATATAAATTGAAACTTTACCTCTTTAACCAGAACAATGTTTGTACTTTGAACTCATTAATCCTACCTATTCTTCACTAAAATGATTTCACGGAGGAAATGGCATGATCACTTACAAATTTTAGCAAGATTATCATGACTTCTATGTGGAACTTGCAAATGAGCACAGTTAAAAAGCTATCTTGTAATGTTGAAACTTTCAGCCTTGAATCAGTTAAGTGTAGATCTATGCCTAATTCATTGCTCTGTGACCTTGCCAAAGTTAGTGAAACTATCCAATAATCCTCACTTTCCTCTTCTGAGCTCTGCCAGGTAATCTCAACAGTCATTTCCAACTCTATTTTCTGAATTTAAAATGATTCCACTGCAGTTGGCATTAACCTTGAACTTGATCCCAATGTACACTGAATTCTCCAGTTAATATGACAAAGACATAGGGGGTCATATTGACCAGTGAGGTTATGTAGCAGATAGCATGCAATGAATTATCCAAATGAATTTTTTATGGCCTTCTTATTTGACTTTAAACAAGTGTACACAATGTCTGCTATATTTAATGGTAATGAAATTATTTTGTATGAGATACTTTATTTCATGTAGCAATTCCTTTTGTGATTTTGTGATTATAGAAAATTAAGACATAAATACAGAAAATCAAAAGGAACAGGAAGATTGGCTAAATATCATTAGTGGTGACCATTTTTCTTTGCTGAAATCATATACTCCAAATGATTGTTCTAGCAACTCTGCCCAAAATCAATACAATATAAAATCCATAAAAATGACATTCAGAAACAATGCCTAAGGCATTTGACTGTTAACCAGAAGACTGGTTGTTCAAACCCACCAGCCACTCCTCAGAAGGAAGACTGGGCAATCTACTTCCATAGTGATACTGCTTAAAAACCCAAGGAGGGGTCACTACGAGTTGGATCAGACTCATCAGCAGTGAGTTTGGTTTTTCGGTTTTATCAAACCTAGTTACCAAATTACTGAGGTCTTCTCAGTGTAAAAATCTATCATTAGTGCAGTTACTACTAAAAAGGTTAGGTTAAATGTTCTTAAGCAAAAAACTACCCTGGCTGATTTGTTTTGTGAATACTTGTTAAGATAATTCCTACTTAGAAGAAAAGGATCGTTACAAGCTGAAATTATTATCAGGCTTGGTAGGCTCTATTGTCACAAATATGACTCAGACCCAGAGAGGGATTCATTATCCTATTCCAGCAGTCAATTCAGGTTGTGAAAATACGAGCAAAAGTGAAAGCATGTTCTCTACAGTGTAGCTGCACTGCTATCATTTTCAAATCTTTCTAGTTGAGAAAGAAAAGTGAGCATCAACTCAGTGGGCCAAAGCTTATTAATTCTTACCCTAAGGTAATCCTGTAAGTCTTCACTAAGACAGCAGCCACTTGTTTGTTTTGTTTTGTTTAGTTAGTTAATTTTAGTTTCCTTTCCTTTTTTCAGGGGGGAGGAAGGTGTGCCACAAATAATTTAAGGCCCTGTATAGACACTCTGTTAAATCATCAGAGCGTTCACTCCCTATTGGATTCATAGTATCTTATGAAACGGCATTAAACATTTCACACCACAGGGCAGAAAGCCTTGTTTTCTTCTGAGATACAAGATAGTTTCCTATATGTTGGCTAAACTTCATTTTTCATGTTGCTTTTTCTTTCAAGCACTGGTTGGAGGCTAACTGGCAATGTGATGATCATTTTCACCAAGAAGGGAGAAAAAAAATACAAATTATCTGTCCAAAGACATAAAATTAGTGAGCAGGAAGTACACTGAGGAATTCCTTCAGTAATTTATTTCTCAGATTTTAAAAGTCTGCCTTTCACACAACTGTGCTATATTAAAGCGATGGAAAATAATGCATTTATTATAATGTGTGCACTCAACAAATGCTGAATGAATGAATGAATGAACACAATTTTTTAAAATGCCTTTAGGTAGATTTTCACAATTCACCTATCAGAGGACTCCAAATGAAACAAAACATCATACACAGACAACTATTAGTTCCTTAAACACATACAGATAATTTTGATTGTGAAAATTCAAAGTACATTATATTTAACAGGCTTAATTATCATCTGTGATTAAGTAATATTTCATATCACAGAAAATACTGAGAATGAAGGGGAAAACAACAAAAAATAAACAGAGCAACAGAGTGGTGACATTATATTAAGGAATTAGAGCGTACATCCTTCTAGAGGTTTCTAAGCTGTCCCTGCCACCTGTTATCACACCTTTCAATAATGTAGCTTTGTTCAGGGAGCGTATGCTACATCCACAGACATCAACATAGCTTTGTATCACTATATCACTTTGTCTTGAGACCAGCACAGGCCAAGGTTTGTCTAGAGGTTGCTGTCTTGGTTTGGAGATCACTTGGCGAGTCACATCTTGTGAAGCCAATGGCCTGTTATTACTGCTTTCATCTTTCTCAAATTCAATATTATAAGGGTCCTTAAGATTAATGAACCCAGTCTGTTGAATAAAGCTTTCAACCTGCTATATTTCTTCTAATGTCCTAAATTGGCTTGTATGGGAAATGAATATTACCTTATTAAGTAGGGCACTTTAAAAATAAAGATTTTTCAATTAAGACTAATATGGCAGTAAGGTATATTTCTAAATCAGTTTGTTAACTAATTGGGGCTTGTATTTTTTCCTTAAAGAAAAGAGATGAAAAGTATGCCTTGTGATTAAATGAGAGAAAAATCAGCCACAATTGAATGCACACATATGTACATATAAACAAATAGAAAAAAATAACATTGGAGAATAGTACATAGGTCTCTAGAAATTCATTAACATTTCATGTCTGAGGAAACTAGTCATTCACTCTTAAAAAGATAGTATTTTCTAAGCAAGATCCAAGGAATAAATGACAACAACTACTTTGAAAGAAGGTAAATTATATGCAGACATGTGGACAAACAAGGAGAAAAAATCAGAAATGCTGACCAGCAGTAAGAGATAGGCAACAGCCAAAAAAAAAAAAAAAAAAAAAAATGGGGGTGGGGACAGAGAAAGATGAACATAAATAATAACACATCAATGCAAGCTGGTCTACAGGAAAGAGACAGATTGAAAGAAATCACAAGGCTAATTTCCATGAATGGATCAGTAAAATGGAGAAACTCCCCTAAAACAAGAGTGCACACTATATTTCAATTTTCACAACAGTTTTCGTGAAGTCTGCATACAAGACTAGATGAACACTGAGGATACATTCAGAAAAGAGCTATCTTCAGAAGCTCCTGTGTTTTGAAAACAGGAAGCAGGACCAAGACTATAGGTCACGTCTCATATCAAGGCCACACATCTCTTTTCTTCAGAATAATACCATCACTAAGACCAGAAAGGGAGCTCTGGTGGCTTAGTCCATAAGGCATTTGACTCCTAACCAGAAGGCTGGCAGTTCAAACACACCAGCCACTCTTTGGAAGGAAGGTTGGGCAATCTACTTCCACAGAGAAACTACATCAGAAACCCAAGGCGGGGTCTCTATGAGTCAGGATTGAGTCGATGGCAGTGAGTTTAGTTTGGTTTTTGGAAGACCAGCAAAAGTCTGTTCAACTATTTGTGAAACTGTTAAATCTGAGGTGCTAGATCTTATACAAATAAAAAAAAGAAAGAGGGGATACTCTAGTAATTGATGAGCTACAGCAACCAAAGCATTTATTATATTCAAAAACATTTTTAGAGGAAACTGGATTTCCAGATTAATGTTATCCCCTAAAAGAATACTTTCCAGGAAAAAAAAAAAAAAAAAAAATTCTATTATCCATACTAACTCAAGTCTCCTACAAAACAATGACACTTCCAATACAATTTTTTTCCTCAAATACATTCAATGTGCCCTAGCTTACTGTTTTCACAGAAAAAGTGCAGGAATTTCTTTACCTTTGCTAATGGATTTATCATAGGCAAAGACCAAACCATCAGTTCCAGGCCCCCTTCTATTGAGCATGCATTCACCATTTGGGGGAAAAGACTTAGGTAAGGAAAAGGAACATTGAAAAACAAAGTGTTCTCTGAAATGCTCTTAAATTCCTAAAAAAACTTCTGACTAATCCTTGTAAATCCAAAGAAACAGGAAAGAGCAGCCATTCTGTATGAGGGATCAAACTTCTCTCTATACATTACAGGTACACTACCAAAAAAAGACTAGGTTAAGCATTTATTAGGAAGAAGGGACATAGTGAGTACACTGCCAATCACTTCCGTCCAAAGCACTATTATGATTACATCTTGACACTGTCAAGGCTTACATAGTTTTACTAAATTATAATATGAGTTAATTATCTCTGAATGCACACGGGGATGCTTTGTGCCATGACATCTTGTTTCTAAATCATTGTTGGAAAACTTCTTCCATGAGCAATAAGTAAAGCAGCACAAAATTAAGGAACCAAAACCAAGAAAGAGCACAATTCTCCAACTACCCATTTACTTTATTTCAAGGTAAAGGGCCACTCCTGCAGTTAAAACAGCTAAAAACATGCAAAAGTAATTTCACAGCAGTTCATACAGATATCAAACTGTTTTTAAAATTTCCTAGTAAAAATGTAGGAGCTCTAGTAGCATTGTGCCTAAGGCGCTTGACTGCTAACCAGAAGGCTGGTGGTTCAAACCCACCAGCCACTCCTTGGAAGGTAGGCTGGGCCGTCTACTTCCATAGTGATACTGCCTCGGAAACCCAAGGAAGGGTTGCTATGAGTCAGGGCCAACTTGATGGCATATAACAACAACAACAACAACAATAAGAATGTGGAATAATTTTCTACTCCCATAAAAGGGTTGTGTTTTCACCCTGGAAAAGCAGAGGTGATGGATGGACATTTTCTACATAATATGTCCTTCACATCAGACTCACCAGAACTTAAAAAATAATAATTTTACTCATGTGTCATAGAAGTTAACATTTCACATTCAGAAATAATGTTGTTGCCTTAAAGATTGTCTACTCTTAGTTTCTTCAAAGACAAGAGAGGGGACAATTTAAGGCTGAAAACATGTTGACATAAAGGTAGAGGTTTGATGACCAATATTGAGCTCACTGACTGAGTCTACAGTTTTTTCCAAGAATCACCTTATAATGGACAGTGCTAGTTCAATAACTAGGTGGGAACAGAAAATCAACAACAACAACAACCTAAAATTATGATGCAATGAAAAGGAGAGAGAGCAAAAACAAAGTTGGGGCTTTAGAGTTGAAATCGCTCAGGAAAAAACAGAAATTCATTCCAGAAGAACCAAGGTAGAATTCATTTTGAGAATGGGCAAAGAAATGCAGTGGTGAGAGACAAGGAAGAAAAAAGTTAGTTTTTCACTAATATTGACCAAGGTGGCCTCTGATCCTGTCTACCTCCTCATCTCTGTGTTTCCTCAATACAATTAAGCAATACTGCTTTGCTTAATTGATCCTTCTCTGGTATTAATGAATCAACCATGATACAGGAAAGATAGTTTCCAATTGATAAGCATAAAAGGGCATGGTGGGTCTTTAAGGAAGAATAAAGAGAGAATAGAATAACTCCATTATTATTGTTGTTAGTTGATGTGGAGTCAATTCCCATTCATGGTGACTTCATGTGTACAGAGTAGAACTCTTCCACAGACTGTTCAATGTTGTGACCTGATTAGGCTTGTTTTCTAAGGCACCTCTGGGTAGGATTGAACCACCAACCTTTTGGCAAGTAGGTGAGGGCTTAACTATTTGTGCCACTGAAGGACTCCATAACTCCATTAGCCAATGTCAAAATCACTAGGATAAATGTGTGGGGAAAATATTACTTGTCCTTCCTTATTTTAGAAAACTGATGGAATACTCAGCTTAATCTTTGCATACAGAGAGCACAGTTACCTGGGGAATTAATTATTTGCTTTGTGCACACATTATGATCATGTCTCTTAAAAGAACTCCCAAAGCAATCCTTGTACAGGTACACTGCTATTCTGTTTGTCAGAGGCTAATGTACTTTATGAGGATGTCAGAAAAGGAAAAAAGAAGAAGAAATCAGTTGTTTCTTTGTTTAAGCAGAAAACTGATAGAAGAGGACAGGCAACAACAGTTTAAGCATAAATACAAGTTAGTCCTGTCTCTGACTTTGTATCTCTCTTTGGCCAACAGCAAACCAATTTCCTTGTCCCCGTTTCTGCACTTTGACGAAAGTAAACTGTATTTATCTTTTTTTCCTCAGAAACATAGTAAGTATTAAATATATTAGTATGTGTCCTTGAAAAAGAAAATATAAATCTCAAAAGAAAAATAATGTTTACAGTGTACACATTTCCTTAAAATAAGAAGGAAAAATTCATTATAATAATGTCTCCGGATTCAATTGAACCAAAAACTTCTGGATGGTCCCCAAATTGAAAGTGAAAAGCAATAAGAATAACGACCCTTTAGCTCCTTGTGAAAAATGAAGATTTTCAGTTCTTTCAGGAGCACATGTTAGGTTGTTTTCCTATCTGAATTACAACTGCACTGATACCATCTGGTACTCAACTAATAACAATAAAAAATATTTAACTAATACCAATGCCATATTGTGCATTGTAAGAAATGCGAGAAATATATATGTACATGCATATATATATATATATATATGAAACTTAAATGTTTACAACCCTTTACAATTCTTAAAATGTTTCACATGTCACTCTAATAGCAAATAATGTGAATTATCTAAGAATAGCAATCCAGAGATAGCTGTGACCAAAAAAAAAAAAACTTGATTGATTCTAGACCTGAGCTAACATTTGAAAGATAAGTTGAGTTTAGATAGGAAAGAGATAAGAGGACAAGTGATGACTGAAGAAATTATTGGCTTTTAATTGTCGTAAGCATACACCTCACTGATTTCTTAAGGACACAAACATAAGCTTTCTTACTGTCCTTTTTAGGCTTAATACTACACGCAATGGCAAACCTGAAGAAAATCAAGAGGATTAACTGGGAGGACGGGGAAAATCTGTCTTCCTGTATATGTCTTCTGCATCTATCTAGCAGGACATTTTACCAAATAGCTGGGGAGTTCAGGGGATAGCCCGTGGCTATGGAATAGAATTGAGCTTCCAGACTCGAGGAGTAAATCCCTTCACTTAAGGTTCATTAGCCCAGGGTCCCAAGATCCCATGGGTGATTCCTTCCTACTCTGAATCCCCACAGTACTCATCATCCAGACATGGTAGCACAACTTTAGCACTTCAAGTAAATAGTGTCTGTGAGCTCTCTCTCCTCCAATTGGTTGGTGTTATCTTCCTCTTACCTTCCAATTAAGCCCTTGAGCTCCTTGCAGATAGGAATTATGTCATGAGATTCTTTATCTAGGCCACACAGTTTCTAACAAAATACTTGGCATAGCATAGATGCATAATCAGTGTTTGTCTTGAGCCTCTTTGTCACAAGGCTGTTGCATATTGATGTTAAAGAAATGATGCTCAGTGCCCGGATTTAGAAACCAGAGCAGATGAATAATACAGGTTATGTAAATTCTTACAGTTTCCAATTACTAGATAAAATTTGCTTAATTTGCTAGATTTGGAAACACTAGTAAAGATCAACTAGTCCAAATCCCTCATTTTTCACAGAAGAAAACTGGCTCAGAGAGGGAAGGGATTTGTCTAAGATCACAACTAATGTTGTGCAGAAGATGGGGAAAAGAAATCTGTTGTTATAGGCTTGGTATAAGGTTGCTATGTTGTTAGCTGATTTTTACTTAGACCCCCTTCCCCAAATCATTGTAATTCTATGCACAATGTACCAAAAATCTCTCCAGTCCTGTGCACTTCCATGATCAGTTGTGGATCAGACCACTGTTATTCATTAAGGCATTTGACTACTAACTAGAAGGCTGGTGGTTCAGACCCACCAGCTACTCCTTGGAAGGAAGACTGGGCAATCTACTTCTGTAGAGATACTGCCTCGGAAACCCAAGGAGGGGTTGCTATGAGTCAGAATTGACTCGATGACAGTGAGTTTAGTTTGGTTTGGATTCTCTGAGGTAGGTAGGCAGCCAGGCCTTTATCCCAGTCCATCTTAGTCTGAAAACTCTGCTGAAACCTATTCGGCATAACAACATAGAGGTCTCCACTGACAGAGGTGTGGTGGCTGTACGTGAGGTGCAATGTCTGGGAACTTAACCCAAGTCTCCCACACCCATGTCAAGAATTCTTCCCCTGAACCATGTTTTATTTCAGTTCATCAAGGCCTCCCCCCAGATGTGGATCACATGGCCCCTGACACTTCAACTAAGGGACTAACTCAGCTTCATTAAAGAACCATCTCAAGTGTAGAATAACAAATATTCTTTTGTTTTCTTTCTGCTGTACTATTTCCACCATATACTCAGCAAAATACAAATTTTGTTGTATAAAAAGCACAGTGTGCAACATGAGCGGCTCTGTATAACTTAATAATCAAGTGTCTGTTTCTGCTCTTTACCACGGATACTGAAATAAACTTTTTGTTAGTGTTAATTACTCTCACAATGCAGACTAGAAAAACCATCTTATATCACATTTTGAATTTCCTCCTCTGAACCAGAAAAAAAAAACACTGAATCATTGACAGTTCCATACTCTCTCTATTCTCCTCACCTTCATCTTTCCTTCTCAAACTCTTAAAATTGACTTCTATTTTCCACTTAAGCTACTTACCCTTACCAGGATCTCTTCTACCTCTTGCTCCTTTTCTTCCCATCTTGTACTTTTTACATCACTTGTTTTTGCTAATAAATGTTCACTCTATTTTCCTTGTCAGCATAATCTAATGAATATAATGCTTGACAGCAAATAAGATATGGCTTCCATTTCTCACTCCCTGTGTCTAACAACACAGATGTGCAAATCAGTTCCATTTCTTTGTTTTGTCCCTATCTCTCTAGAAGTAATTATATTATTATTTTCATTTAATTTCCATCAAAGACATTTACCTTCATTTTTTAAAAAGATAGGAATGGAATCTAGTGACTATATTTAGTTGCCAATAGTGAAAGAGATCATAATGAAACGTAAATCAGGATGACACACTACTATATAGTTTCCCTTTTAAAGAAATTGTTTGTCTGACTACAAAGTCAAAATATAAGACTTGGTTGTTTATACAAAAGAAAAAAAAAAAAAAAAGAAGAACACCTAAGAGGTT
>NW_006921871.1:3319461-3332044 GCF_000298275.1 Orycteropus afer afer | reverse complement strand
AAAAAAAAAAAAAAAGTCCCTGCTGGTGCAGCAGTTAAGGACTTGGCTGCTAAGCAATATGGAATTTCAAAGCCCCCCACTTATCTGTGGGAGAAAGACATGGCATTTGGCTTCCGTAATGATTACATCCTAGGAAAGTCTATGAGGTAGTTTTACTAAGCCCTGTAGAGTCACTATGAGTCTGAACTAACTCTGTGGCAATGGATTTGGTTTTGGGAAAGATCATAATTTAGAGGTATCAAAATTATTAACTTTAAAATAGATTATTCTCATCATAAATACAGTTTAAACCCACCTACTGCCATCAAGTCGATTCCAAATCATAAGGACACTTCAGGAGAGAGTAGAGCTGCTCCATTGGGTTTCCAAGATTATAAATCTTTGAGTAGCCAACTGCCTCATCTTTCTTACACAGAAAGACTGGTTCATTCCAGTCGCTGACTTTTGGTTAGCAAGCCCAATGTTTTTACCACTACAACAACAGAGGTCCTTAAATATAGACACCATAAATTTATAACAGTCATGCCAATTATATATTTGTGTATAGATATGCACATAAATTTTAATTTTAAAATCATTGCCTTTCAAATGCTCAGGTCAAGGTCCTTTGGTGGCAAGGATGGTCTGCACTTGGCTAATAAGACAATGGTTGCCTGTGGGAACTCACCAAATGGGACCACGGAAGATCCAGACCTGGCAAGTGGCTTCTGTAAAGGTCACAGACAATCTAACTACATAGCTTACAGGGTCTTTCCAATGAACACTTAAACAAAGAAATGCTTCAACCAAACACTCAGGTCATTTGTGTATAAAGACATGAGTATATATTACTTATATAATTGCATATTTGCAAGGAGATAATGCACATGAGAACTATTCTGAATACTAAAAAGTATTACATATAAGTACATATTAAAATAAAATGGTGCACAAAATAACCACTGAACACTTTTAGATTAAACATGAAAATACCAATATTTTGTAAATAACTGTTGAACTACCTGTTTGAAATTCTCCTTTAAGTCTCTTGTGAAATCTGGTAATTATATCTAGCTACCAACTGGAAAATATCACAATTAAATTTAAATAAGGATAATAGACTACCATATACTTTGTCTACGGGAGCTCTGGTAGCATAGTGGCTAAGGCACTTGACTGCTAACCAGAAGGCCGGCGGTTCAAACCCACCAGCCACTCCTCAGAAGGAAGGTTGGGCAATCCTACTTCCGTAGTGATACTGCCTCAGAAACCCAAGGAGGGGTCGCTATGAGTCAGGGCTGACTCGACGGCACATAACAACAATAAAAACATACTTTGTCTACAAGGTAAATTTTATTTACTGTCTATGGAAGACATTAAGCAAGAGTCAGTGGAGGAAAAATTTGTGATTGTTGTCTCACTCCTTTCTTTCACCCCCAACATCCAAATGGTTACTCAAAAATTCCATTTTTCATTGGTAATTTTATGGGTGGCTATTTCAGTAAAATTCTATTCTATTTTCTTCAATCTTTCTCAAAAGAGTGGTTTCTGTCTAAGCCATCAGAGTGTGAAAATATATTAGGACAAGTTGAAACCCAATGAGAGTAAGTGACATATTTTGTCAAAATTTTATAGGTCAATGTCTTGCAAATGCACAACTCAAGCTAGATTTTTTGACATATATTAGCATTTCAATAAATATGTATAGATTAATGGACAAATCTATTCAAGGATTTTGCATTTATTTAAATTAATTTTTTAGAATTATTTAAATAACTAGTATTGCTAAAAATGTACAACTTGAGTGTTCTAGTGAAAGAGTAGAATAATAGTGTTCTTTCCTCAGTTTTTAATCTCTAAACCCAATTAAAAAAAAAAAAAAGACAGTAAGAAGAGTATTTTTTTAAGGGAAACAAAGAAATAACTAAGTGCTACCCATTGCATTGGAAATTGGACATAGGTGAAGACAAAGCCACCAAAGGAAAGGTTGCTCTGAACAGTGAAATCTGAGTCCCTTAAACATAAGTCACACTACCAGAAAGATCCAACTGCTTGGACTGAAGAGAACTGCATGAGAGTATAATTTATAGGAGAACAATTGAATCAGACATCCAGGACTGAGTTAGGAAACATAGACTTGCCATTTTAAATGAAGCAAATTATGGCTTTAGGAATGCGGTGGGGGAAAAATTATAAAGTAATAACTGTATAGTTATTCACCTTGACTAGCTGAAGAGAAGTAAATGCTATCACTACATGTTAGACTTATAACATCAGAAGTTCACTGTAAACCAGTTAATCACCTGTCTACCCAGGGGTGGAGACTTAGGCACAGGAACAGGTGAGTTGGTAAAAATGGAGAAAGAGGAAATAGGCAATAATGCGGTGGCCTGCTTCTTAGTTTACTAGTCCCATGTTCCCCCACATTATCATTCAATAAAATCTGACCCCAAAAACAACCATTTCCATTGGAAATTTGGAGCTAGACAAAAATCAATGTGATGAAAAAAGTAGCAAGTGAAGAATAAACACCAAAACAATTCTTCCACAATTTTAGTTAAAAACTGTGAACACTCTAGTCTGCATGAAATCAAAAGAAAATATGGATTATCTGAAACAAGAGCTTGACAATATGACAGAAATAAAAATAGCATAAAAGAGCTTTGGGTGTGAAGAAAAAAGAAGAAAAATAACAGCTAGAGAGCAAATGAAACTATGACAAAAATAAAATGCACATTAGAAAGAGAAATTAACAGTCAATTGTTTCTCTTTCAACATGGGAAACTAATACATAGAGACTAAAAGTTATATTCCTCAAAAAAGGACACTGACATACATTACATGCAATCTACACTTACTGACATGGTTAAGGTCCAAAGACCAAGTTGTACATGAAAATTGTTGTTATACAAAAAAATGGAGGATGATTATATCAGATCACAAAAGGTGATCTATGATGACTATATCATTACATAAGTACCAAATTACATCATTACATAACTGCCAAAGCATATAATTAAATAACTACAACATTCTCTGGTAGCGTAGTGCCTAAGGCACTTGACTGCTAACCAGAAGGCTGGTGGTTCAAACCCACCAGCCACTCGTTGGGAGAAAGATGGGGCAATCTACTTCTGTAGTGATAGTGCCTCGGAAACCCAAGGAGGGGTCTCTATGAGTTCGGTCTGACTCAACGGCACATAACAACAACAACATAACTACCTAATTTCATCATTATATAACTGCCAAATGACATCATTACATAACTGCCAAAACATTTAGAACCATGGGCCAGCCAAGTTGACACATAACTTTAACCATCACAGCCAGCATTATTCTCACCTCACCTTAGCACTCATAACTACCAGAAATACATCATTAATGTGTAAAATAACCAGAGAGTAGATTTTTTTTTGCTGTTGTCATAAATATGAAATGTCATATAAAAAGAGAGCTGATGCCTGAGGAGTAGGCATATGTAAATTAGAAAAAAAAACTATAAAATGTTCACAAATATTCCATATTCAGAAAATAATTGCACAAATACACACTCTCATAAACAAACAAAGTAAACACAAACTATTAAGAGAGAAATAAAAAAATATACTTTAATGGAAAAAAGACTCATTTCTATATTACATAAATAACTTTTATCAATCATTAAGAAAAAAGTCCACAAATTAAAAAATGAGCCAAAGTTTTGCACAGGCAACTAATCAATTAAGAAACTTATGAAACAGCTCAAAACATGTAGAGGCATGAAAAAGAAATGCTTCTAAACATACAAAAATATTAAATTACATTAATGTTGAAATACCAGTGAAAATAACTTTGAGCTACTATTTTTTTCTCCTATCTTTGATGGAGAGAATATGGAACACTGTCTTATATTGTTCAAAAGCAAAAAAATCTGGATTCAACCACATTAGAAGAAAGATTGGAAATCTATCAAAATGTAAACTATACCACTTTTTCCCCCAGGAATTACATTTATAGGCGTTCATCACACAGATAAAGTGAAATCTGTTTATGTAGTCAGTTTAGATAAGTTCAGCCCTACATTTGTTCCCAGGTCAGTGCCTCTAAACATAGGTATCCATCTTCCTTTTTTCTGAACTTCTTCCATTTCTCAACTTAACCCCCAAACCATGCAAAAAGTCCTAGCACTTATTACCCCCAAAATGAGATTGCACATGTTTTTATGTGAGGGTATGCTGCTAAGAAATCATATACTTTAAAAGTTTAATGTGTAAATATCATTATAGCCTTTTATAAAACTTACATTTATTTGGTGGAAACTGAATTTTTATTTCTAACTTAGTTAAAGGCTGAAAGATCTGAGAAGGAAAGATTTTGAAAAAGTTTAAGAAAAATATAGGCAGGGATATACTTCTTAATTTATGTACAGAATCCAAAAGCCCAAATTAATTCACTTGGCATGGGTATTTTAAGAGAAATTACTGGAGAGTGTGAAAAAGAAACAAAGGGAAAAGGAAACTGAAATCTGTACAAAATAGATCCCATCTACCAGTGTAAAACTTTTGTCAAATTTTTTAAAGATATTGCCACAGTTTTTTTTTTAATTTCTAAAATGAGCATATGAGATTATAGTCTATAAACTAAAGGTTAACAAATAGTCAGAAATGTCTTGCAGCACTTTGAAGAAAAAAAAGTTCAACAATATAGTTAGTAGTTTATGTTGCTTAAACAAAGCTTAAAGGCTACAATCTAACTCTGGAGATGGGAACTTGGTCAAAATTTAAAAGCAGGTTTCAGAGCAACAGATTTTCTCTTTGTATGCTTGACTCAGAATAGAAGTGTGGCAAGTGTAACACAATTGATGCCAAAGAGCTTAGAACACTTCATTTGTTTTGAATGACAAGGTATTGACCACGATTTCAGCAAAAGAGACTGAGCAATATAAAAACAGTTTCTTTAAACACCAAGAATATCATCACTCCATTTCTTCCATTCTTTTAGAGGTCCTCTATAATTGGAAGTGAAGCTACTGGACAACAACGTTATCTTTTACAATGCACTACCAAATTTAGATGTCAGAGTGACAGTTGAAGAAAATTGCTCAAATGGAAAATAAATGAAGTCAGAGAGTAAACCAAGTCTACTTGCCTAAGCCTTGTGTTATTAACTGGAGGGATGATTATTGCAGCAAGAAGCAATAGCTTATAAAAATTCTATGGAAATCAATAAAGATTTGCAGACTGTAACTTCAACAAAGATTTGATTTGTCAAATATTAGTCTAACTTGCTTTCTTCAGCACATGAATTGGGATTTCTAAAAATATTGAAGGCACATTTTTGCTTAAAAATCAAAATGCAGTATATCTTAAAAACACTGTTTTTCAACATTCAGCTTTTGGACAGGAAATAAATCTATTCAGGTCTTGTGGTATTTGCTTACAATAGCATTGAAAATAATATTTTCCTCCTTGTAATTGAAAGGATTGTATTCTTTAACCAAATGTGGTCTTTGCTTAAGATATCAACACATTATGATGTCTATAAATTATTAATTAATTTAAAACTTCTGATTCATTTGTATCTTTGTTCTTGGTGGAAATGGTTCTGTAAGCTTGTGTGAATTACTGGACTCTAGTTTTCTCCAAATATACCTCTTTAAAACTTAAAAGAAAACAACCTAATTCTAGGCTGGTGGATTTTTAGCACCTTTTTATCAATGGCATGTATTAAATATTGGAAATGAATTTGCTTTATAATGGTAGTATCAAAGGCCATGTTTGTTTAACGTGCCCTGCACACTGCAAAATGAATCGAATCATTCAATCAGTGTGCTTTATGATGATAATAATGATCCTATTATAGCCCATTACTACCTTGCAAAAAACAATTCTGCAATTTTGCCAGCCAATTTAAATCAGAGGACTAAGCTACAAAATGGAAATATTCAAAGGAAAATTGTCTATGTATTCAAGCAGTGCTTACTCAACAATAGAAAGGTAAGAACTCAAAAGGACAGAAAGTAAAGGACTCTGAGATGCCTGTTTTGATTCTAACAGGGTGGTATGTATTTGCTGCTCAATTTTTATACCTTCATAGACAATCCTTCACCTTATCAATACAACACAGATGCCAAAATAATGATAATATTAAAAAATAAAAAGCTAACACTTGAATTCAGAATATACATAAGAGATGAGGAGCCACCTAAGAATGAATCCTGCTGTTAAGATTTTGCACTTTTTCCTCAGCTGGAAAAAAAAAAAAAAAAGAAGAAGAAGCCTGGTGCATGAGATTCTAAACAAACAAACAAACAAACAATACACTACCATTGAGTCAGATCTGACTCATAGCGACCCCTCCTCGGATTTCCGAGGTGGTGTCACTGTGCAAGTATATTGCCAAACCTTTCTTCTGAGGAGTGGTTAGTGGGTTTGAACTGCCAGCCTTCTGGTCAACAGTCAAATGGCTTAGGCACTATGTCACCAGAGCTACTCTGCTGCTTATTGGCTTCTCTAAGAATGTGGACAGCCCATATTGCTTGGCCAGGAGGAGTTCAGGGAAGATGCCATCTTTCACTTTATTTCATAAATCAAAACCAAACTCATTGCAATAGACTCAATTCTGAATCACAAGGACCCCATTGGGTTTCCCAGCCTGTAAATCTTTAGGGAAGCAGACAGCCTCATTTTCCTCCTCTGGAGGGGCTGGTGGGTTCCAACTGCACTTCTTTTGATTAGCAGCCAAATTCTCTCACCACTGCACCACCAGGGCTCCTTAATTCCTAAACCAACAGGTTATGAAAACATAGTGCCTGACTCATCTTTGTTCTGGTTACCAAGCTCAAAAGAGAAGTTAACAAATACACTTTTAACTATTTTGGAAGCATACCCTCATGAGAGATTAGAAATAGACTGATTTCATGGAACCTCCAGTAAGATACAAAGTGCCTTTAATGTCACAATACAGTATGACTTGAAGAGACCTTGTAGTGCAGTGATTAATGCACTCAGCTGCTAATCAAAAGATTGGCACTTTTAACCCATCACCTGCTTTGTGGGAGAAAGATGAGGATTTACAGCCTTAGAAACCCTATGGGGTAGTTCTACCCTGTCCTACAGGGTCACTATCAGTTGGGATCAATTCAACTGCAATGGCTTTGTTTTTTTTGTTTTGTTTTGTTTTTTTTTAATAATATGTCTATGGTTAAGGGCTTGGTTACTGACTACAAGATTGGCAGCTCAAATCCACCCAGAGGAGCTTTGGAAAAAAAGCCTAGCAATCTACTTATGGGGCACAGATCTACTCTGAAGCACATGTGGTAGCCATGGCTTGGTGGAAAATGGTTTAGTTTTTCATTTTATATCTTCTTACATAACTCCCAGAGGCATATGGACTTCCATGGTTAGAGAAGGAACCACTCTTATTATACACACACACACACACACACACACACATATATATATATATATAGTATGTTTTTGATACACTTTTCATTTACTTCACATCCTTCTATACAATTTACCATGATCAGAAATAGGTATTGTCCCTATTATTCAGAAAGGGGGAAGTAAAACTTTCTGGATAGCATTTAAATTACCAGCACTATCAAGGCACTGGAGATCCAATAGAATCTTCCATATGGCTCAAAAACATTAAACCCCATTCATAGATTACCATGGATAATGCCTCTGTTAAAAAAAATAAAAATAAAACTCAACGTATCATTTATAATAGGAAAGAAACCACTTAAACTTGTCCCAAAGGATATTGAAGGGCCATTACATTTTTTGAAGGAAAGTTCTCTATAAGGCTTTATTCAATAAGGTTAAAAAAAATTGGTTACAGCAGTATGAAATAGAATTGCCAAGCTGGATTCAGAAGAGGACTTGGAACAGGGATGCCATCGTGACCTCAGATGGATCTTGGGTGAAAGCAGAAGATACCTGAAAGATGTTTACTTTCTTCTGTTTAGTTGATTATGCAAAGGTATTCACCTGTGTGGATTATAACAAATTATGGATAATATTTAAAAAATGGGGATTCCAGGACACTTACTGTGCTTACACGGAACTTTATACATACACCAAGAGGCAGCGGTTTGAACAAAACAAGAGCATAATGAATGGTTTAAAATCAAAAAGCGTGTGCATAAGGATTGTATTCTCTCACTATATTTACTCAGTGTATATGCTGAGCAAATAATCTGAGATATGGACTACATGAAAAAGAACACAGCATCAGGATTGGAGGAAGAATCATTAACAAGGTCTGATACGCAGATGACACAACCTTGCTTGCTGAAAGGGAAAATGACTTGAAGCACTTACTGATGAAGATCAAGGACTAACTCACTGCAAGTTGGATCTGACTCATAGCAACCCTTCTTTGGGTTTCTCGAGGCAATGTATAAGGAAGTAGATTGCCCAATCTTCCTTCCGAGGAGTGACTGCTGAGTTTGAACCACCAGCCTTCTGGTTAGCAGTCAAATGCCTTAGGCACTACACCACCAGAGCTCCTGATCAAAGACGTCTTACAGATTACATCTTAACATTACAAATCAAACCAAGCTCACTGCCACTGAGTCAATTCTGACTCATAGCAATCCCCATTGGGTTTCCAAGGCTGTAAATCTTTATAGAAGGAGACTACCTCATCTTTCTTCCTCATAGCAGCTGGTGGGTTCAACCACTGACTTTTGGGTTAACAGTCAAATGTCTTAACCCACCAGAGCTCCTTACATCTTAACACAAAGAAAAAATCCTCACAAATGGACCAATAATAAACATGATGATAAATGGAGAAAAGATTGAAATTGTCAAGGATCTCATTTCACTTGGATCCACAATCAATGCCCATGGAAGCAACAGTCAAGAAATCAAACAAAGTATTGCATTGGGCTGCTGCAAAAGACATCTTTAAGTTATCAAAAAACAAAGATATCACCTTGAGGACTAAAGTATGCTTGATCTAAGCCATGATATGTTCAATCAACTCATTTGCTTGAGAAAATTGAACAATGAATAAGGAAGACTGAAGAAAAATGGATGCATTTGCATTATGAGGTTGATGAAGAATATTCAATATACCATGAACTGCTGGAAGAATGAAAAAAGTCTGTCTTGGAAAAGTACAGCAAGTATGCTTGCTGCTTAAAAGTAAGGATAGTAAGATTTCATCTCACTTACTCTGGAGATGTTATCAGGAGGGATCAGTCCCTGGAGAAGGACATCATGTTGGAAAAGTGGAGGGTCACCAATAAATAAAACCCTCAACAAGATGTATTAACACAGAGGCCACAACAATGGACTCAAATGTAGCAACAGTTGTGCGGATGGCACAGGATTGGTCAGTGTTTCATTCTGTTGTGCATGGGGTTGCCATGTGTTGAAGCTGAGTTGATGGCACCTAATAGTAACAACTGAAGGCTTTTTAATTCACATTTTGTATTAAACAGTTTATTGAATCATGGTAGCATTTATGGTACCTTTTCAGGAAAAAAAATCTATAAAACCATAAAAACCAAAAGATGAAAATTCAGTTTTGGTGTTTAAAAAAATTAAAAAATTGAAAGGTTAGGGTGACATTCAGTGAGACAGGAAAGAAATATGGTGAACATGTTAAGATAAGCAATAGCCCCAATAATTTTTGGAATCATTCTAGTAAAAAATGGGAATATTTAAAAATGAAAGAACTTAGTGATGGCTCACTGGCCTGACAAATCATTAAATTAATCAAGAAAGTGTTTTAAATACAAGCAAGGTGTCCTCTTGAAATAATAATGCCTAAGACAAAATAGGAGCTCTGGTAGTGTAGTGCCTAAGGCACTTGACTGCTAACTGGAAGGCTGGCAGTTCAAACCCACTGGCCACTCCTTGGAAGGAAGGGTGGGCAATCTACTTCCATAGTGATACCACCTCGGAAACCTAAGGAGAGGTCTCTATGAGTCGAGTCTGACTTGATGGCACATAACAACAACAAGACAAAAAATATCATGCTTATCCAATTACACAATAAACCATCCAAAAACCTACCAAGTTCAAGTTTCTTTGCTTATTCTATGCTTAATGATTTAAACGAATATGCTAACCAGAAGACTGGAGGTTCACACTCACTAGCCAGTCCTCAGAAGGAAGGTTGGGCAATCTACTTCCGTAGTAATACTGCCTCAGAAACCCAAGGAGGGGTCGCTATGAGTCAGATCCAACTTGACGGCAGTGTATTTGGTTTTCTTTGATGTTCAAAAATAGTCTGACATCTGTAGCACTATTTGTCCAGGCTATCAGCTAACATATTTCTATTCCCTGGGAACAACTCTTCAGATCATTGGCTTGTCCATACAGAAATAATTCTGTTATATTACTGCTGCTACCTCATTCATCAAATGACTGATAAGTTGCTTCTCAGATGACATTCTTATCCATAAAATTGCAGTAAGATATTGGTCATCAAATTCATAATGATATGGGTCTCAATATTTTACAATTAATTAGAAATAGATCCAATCTAAATAATAAGTGTTTTAAAATAATCTCGCAATATAATGCATACCTTGATAATGCTTAGCACTTAGAATAACATTTTAGCAAAATATTTGTGTCACTAGTAAGATATATTCAAAGCTGGATAACAAAAATATTTTATCCATCCTACTTTTCCACCCAAAGTTAATTCTTTCTGTTGTCTATGCAGTATCATGATGGCCAATAAGAATCATCCTTGGCTAAATAAGATATTTATAAGATAATGATTCATTAATTAAAATTTTTACATTATTAACTGAAACAACTCTGATAAAACTTTCTAAGTAAATCAAGCTGAAAATATGCTCTACCATTTTATTAGACAGTCACAAAGCCTTCAATAGTGCTTGTTTATAGACTACTTAAAAAGATAAAATATTTGCCTTGTAGTTCTTACTTTTTGATGAAGTGCCAAGAAGCATTTTCATAATAGTAGAGATAATAAACTATTAAATGATTCATAAATCACAATTGAAAATAGAGAAAAGTTAAAGTGAATATAGGCTTGAAAACATCGTCTTAAAAGAGTGTAAAATAATTTAAAATGGCAGTGAACACTAAAACCATTCACTTTAAACTTTATATGTTAATTTATTCTGGAATTTAAATTCAGATTTCCCTCCCATTAAGAAAAAAATGTACTCCATGAAAAAGCTAAGCTTTCCAAGCAGATGTATTAAAAGTCACTTCTTCACATTATAAAATACATCACTACTTTATAGAATAATACTTAATAAGATTGTTTCAAATAAATATGATTTTGAGCCAGAAATCTCTTGAGATTTCTTGAGTTTATCTCTTATCATTGTAACCCTATTGTTGTCAAGCCAATTGGGGCTCATAGTAACCTTATAGGACAGAGTAGAACTACTCCATAGCGTTTCCAAGGCTGTAAATCTTATGGCAGACTGCCACATCTTTCATCTGTGGAGCAGCTGGTGGGTTTTGAGCAGTTGGTGGGTTTGAACCACTGACCTTTTCGTTAGCAACAAAGCACTTATCCACTGTGCCATCCCCCTTGGGCTCCTACTAACAATACTCAAGCTTACTGCCCTCAAGTCCAATCCAACTCATAGTAACCCCTCCTTGGGTTTCTGAGGCAGTATCACTACAGAAGTATATTGTCCATTCTGCCTTCTGAGGAGTGGCTGGTGGATTTGAACCGCCAGCCACCTGGTTAGCAGTCAAATGCTTTAGGCACTACAGTATAAATTCTAGTCATGTAGAGTAAAGCATGAACATATGGCTTTAAAGCCTAACAGGTCACTGTTGAAATCCTAGCTCTCCATTTAATATCAATGTAATCTCAAGGTATGCTTACCTTGAGAACCTCTGTTTCCTCATATGTGAAATGAAGATAACAACGCTTACACTGAAAAGCACTTTGAGGAAAACCTAAGACAAATATGGCACAGAATAGATGGTAAATAAGTGCTGGGTGCTTTGTTAACCTACCACTTGTCTGTCATTTGTCATACTATAACGGCTTAAGTGTTGCTGTGACACTGGCATCCTTGCCACTGTTATTTCAAATGCAGGAAGTTCACTCATAGTGGAAAGATTTCAGCAGAGCTTCCAGACTAAGACAGATTTGGAAGCTAGGCTTGGTGACATACTTAAAATGAGCCAATTAAAATCCAACTGATCACAACAGTACACTGTCCAATATAGTATTGGAAGATGAATTCCCTAGGTTGGAAAGCACTACACAATAACTGAAACAATGAACTTGAGCATACCAATAGTCATGTGACACAAGACCAGGAAAGGTTTTGTTCTCTTCTACACAGGGTGGCCCTGAGACAGAGATAACTTAAGGGCAGCTAACAACAACATTGTTAATTTTAAGTCACAGACATGGCCCTAACTCAGACTCTCTGAGGTCTGCTATTTGGTAGGTAGTATAGGGTCTTTAACTCAACACTCTTTCAAGCTCAAAGTGGAAACAGGATGCTTTTATAAGGAGGGACATGATTATGGAGAATAAATTTTTTGTTCCTTTCTTTTACTTACTATAATATTTGTTTGTATATTTGTTTTCATTCTTTTTTAAAAATTTTTATTGTGATTTGGGTAGAAATTTACAGGGAAAAAAAAAAAAAAAA
>NW_006921871.1:3316425-3318541 GCF_000298275.1 Orycteropus afer afer | reverse complement strand
AAGGTTGGGCAATCCTACTTCCATAGTGATACTGCCTCGGAAACCCAAGGAGGGGTCGCTATGAGTCGGGGCTGACTCAACGGCAAATAACAACAGCAACAACAATCCCCTGACACCATGGTTCAGACTCCACGAGTCCAACTACTCACTCCCTCTGGGCAGCTGACTGTGGCTAAGAAGTCACCACAACCTTGCCCCATGTCGGTTCTATTATACACCTGGATATTCTTACAGCACATACAAATACGCATGTAGAAACACTGTGTGCTAATCCTACATGGTCATGGGCACACTACCCCTGCCTAGACATACTTAATTATTCAGTCTATTCACCCACCTATTCACCCATAGATCTATATACTTGCCATCACTGACAATGCAGTACTGTATATGCAAAAGAGTTCATCTTTGTTGTCTGGACTTCCCACGTACCTCTCTATGTCTTCGTCTTCCTCAATGCCACTGTGTTGATCACTCACATTTGGTATATTGCCCTTCCATTCACCCAAATCAATACTTGTCTCTTCTTATCTAGCAGTGTTTCCTCCCCTTCCCTCCCACCCCTGGTAACCAACAAAGAAAGTTTCCTTCCATATATAAACTTTTCCATGACTTTTTACAATATTGACCTAATACAATATTTGTCCTTCTGATATTGACTTATTTCACTCAGCATAATGTCCTCCAAGTGCATCTATGCTATGTGGTGTTTTGTAGATTCTGCATTATTCTTTAGTGTTGCATAGTATTCCATTGTGTATATGTACTATAGTTTGGTTATCCATTCTTCTGTTGATGGGCACCTAGTTTTTCCATCTTTTGGTTATTGTAAATAGTCCTGAGATGAACATGGGTGTGCATATATCTGTTCTTGTTCTGTTTCTCAATTCTTTGGGATATATACTTAGTAAAGGATCAAATATATTTCTAATTCCAACTTTTAAGGAATAGCCATAATGCTTTTTTCCACAATGGTTACATCATTTTACAGTCCCACAAGCAGCAGTGTATGAGAGTCACAATCTCTCCTCATCCTTGCCAGCATTCTTCATTTTCTGTCTTGTTGAACTTTGCTATTAGTGCTGGGGTGGTATAGTATCTATCTCATTGTGGTTTTAACTTGCATTTCTATACTGGCCAATGATCATGAGCACTTCTTCATGTGTTTTTTGGACACCTGAATATCCTCTTTGATGAAGTGTCTATTCCTATCTTCTGGTCATTTTTTACTTGGATTGTTTGTGTTTTTGTTGTTGACATGTTGGAGTTTTCTATAAATTTCAGAGATAAGTCGCTTGTCAGATATGCCATTGCCAAATTTTTTTTTTTTCCCAATTTGTAGGTTCTCTTTATACTTTATTGGAGAAGTCTTTTGAAGCACATAAAAATTTAATTTTTAGAAGGTCCCATTCACCTATTTTATCTTCTGCTATTTGTGTATCTTGGGTTATGCTTGTCAGTCTATTTATGGCAAAAATTATGGCCCCTAAATTTACCCCTATTTTTTCTTTGCACTTTTAGCTCTCCAAACTATATAACATATAGTTACGTGTTTCACATTTAAGTCTCTGATCCTTCTGGAGTTAGTTTTTGTGTATGGTGTGAAGTATGGATTATGCTTCCTTTTTCTGCAAAAGGATATCCAGTTTTGCCAGCATGATCTGTTAAAGAGACAATCTCTTCCCCATTTAATGGATTTAAGCCTTTTGTCAAAAATCAGTTGACCGTAGGTCAATGGATCGATTTCTAGGAGCTCTGGTAGCGTAGTGCCTAAGGCATTTGACTGCAAACTAGAGGGCTGGTGGTTCAAACCCACCAGCCACTCCTTGGAAGGAAGGTTGGACAATCTACTTCTATAGTGATATTGCCTTGGAAACCCAAGGAGGGGTCACTATGAGTCAGGTCTGACTTGATGGCACATAACAGCAACAACAACAACTGTATTCCATTGGTCTACGTGTCTATCTACCAGAAAGATGTTTACTTGCATTTTATTGACTAAGCAAAGGCATTCAATTGTGTGGATCATAACAAATTGTGGATAACATTGAGAAGAATGGGAATTCCAGAACACTTAATTGTACTCATGAGGAACCTGTCATAGACCAAGAGAACG
>NW_006921871.1:3305769-3316130 GCF_000298275.1 Orycteropus afer afer | reverse complement strand
AGAAAAGAAAAATCCTCACAACTTGTCCAATAAACAGCTTCACAATGGATGGAGAAAAGATTGAAGTTGTCAAAGATGCCTAAGGCATTTGACTGCTAACCAGAAGCTGGCAGTTTAAACTCACCAGCCACTCCTCAGAAGGAAAGTTGGGCAATCTACTTCCATAATGATACTGCTTCGGAAACCCAAGGAGGGGTTGCTATGAGTCGGATCTGACTCCACTGCAGTGCATTGTGTTTGTTGTACAATCAACACCAATAAGAGCAGCAGTCAACACATCAGAGGACATATTGCATTGGGTAAATCTGCTGCAAAAGACCTTTTTCAAGTGCTGAAGAGCAAAGACGTCTCCTTGAAGAGTAAAATGTGCCTAACCCAAGCCATAGTATTTTCAATCCCCTCATATTTGTGTGAGAGCTGGACAATGAATAAGGAAGACCAAAAAAGAGTTGATGCTTTTGAGTTGTAGTGTTGGCAAAGAATGCTAAAGTACTGTGGACTGGTAAAAAAAAAAAAAAAAACAAAAAACAACTAACCAATCTGTCCTGGAGGAAGTACTGCCAGAACGCTCCTTGGAGACGAGAATGGCCAGACTTCATCTCACCTATTTTGGTCATGGTGTCAGAAGGAATCATTCTCTGGAGAAGAATGTCATACTTGGTAAAGTGGAGGGTCAACAAAAAAGGGGAAGGCCCTCAACAAGACATATTGACATAGTGGCTACAGTGATGGGCTCAGGTATGGCAGGGATCATGAGCCTGGTACAGGACCAGGAAGTGTTTCGTTCTGTTGTACATAAGGTCGCTATGAATCAGAGACAACTCAATGTCACATAACAACATGACAGCAACACATATCTTTCATTGTACCAATACCAGACTGTTTTGACTACTGTGGTTGTATAGTAAGTTTTGAGATCTGGGAGTATGAAAACTCCTACATTGTTCTTCTTCTTCTTCAATAGTGTTTTGCTTATTCAAGGTGTCTTTCCTTTCCACATAAAATTAGTTATTGTTTTTTCCATTTCTTTAAAGAATGTTGATGGGATCTGAATTGGAATTGTATTTTTCTGCTGCTCTTTTTCTAATTTTTGGAGATGTTGGGTTAAGGTGTTGGTTTTGGTTCTTTGTTCTTCATTTTTTTTTTTTGCTTTGGGTGCAAATTTACAGAGCAGAATTTGTTTTACATTCAGTTCATGTATGTTTAGTTTCACTCCCCAATTACCATCCCCAACCCTAACCCACTCTTTCCTCTTTTTTGATGTGTGCATTTATTGTTATAAATTGGCCTCTGATCACTGCTTTTGCTGTGTCACAAAGATTTTGGTATGTTGTGTTTTCATTCTTGTTTGATATAAGGAATTTTTTTTAATTTCATTTTTTCTATTACTCATTCATTTTTAAAGAGGGCATTATTCAGTTTCCAGGGGTTTGCTCTTTTTCTATTGATCTTCCTATTGTTGATTTCTAATTTTACAGCATTGTGATTTAAGAAGATGCTTTGTAGTATTTCAACATTTTTAAACTATATTAAGGCTTGCTTTGTGGCCTAACATATGGTTTATTATGGAGAATGTTTCTTGTGCACTGGAAAAGAATGTATATTGTGCTGTTGTTGGGTAAAATGCTCTGTAGATGTCTATAAGGTCAAGTTGGTGGCTTGTATTGTTTAGTTGTCTGAATTTTTATTTAGTTTCTTTCCAGTTGTTCTATCTTTCATTGAAGTGGTTTATTAAAGTCTCCTACTATTGAGTCATCTATTTGTCTTTTCAGTTCTGGTAAAGTCTGATTTATATCTTTTGGGGCTCTTTCCCTGGATGCATAGATATTTATTATGTTTATGTCCTCTTGTTCAACTTATCCTTTAATCATTAATATAATGTCCTTCCTTGTCTCTTTTGGTAGTTTTTGACTTAAAGTCAATTTTATCAGAAATTAATATTGCCACTCTTCCTCTATTTTTATTATTATTATTTTCATCTGCTTGGTATATCTTTTTGCAACCTTTGGTTTTTAATCTATTTTTGTCTTTGTCTTTAAGGTGAGTCTCTTGTAGACAGCATATTGATGGGGCATGTGTTCTCATCCAGTCTGCAGTGTTCCATCTCTTGAGTGGTGCATTTAATCCATTTACATTCAGTGTAATTATTGAAAAGTATCAATTTGTTGCCGTAATTTTGTTTTGTGTTTTTCATGGTGTTGCTGATTTTTTTTTTTTTTTTTTGGTTCCATATAATTTTCTGTGCTGAGCTCATTTTGTTTATGAATCATGTTATCACTTTCCTTTTTGCTATTATTTTAGTATTTGCTAAGTATTTGTTGGGAGTTCTGGTAGCGTAGTGCCTAAGGCACTTGACTGCTAACCAGAAAGCTGGGGGTTCAAACCCACCAGCCACTTCTTGGAAGGAAGATTGGACAATCTACTTCTGTAGTGATACTGCCTCGGAAACCCAAGGAGAGGTGGCTATGAGTCGGGTCCAACTCGACGGCACATAACAACAACAACAACAAATATCTGTTTGTCCTTTGTGTTAATGTGATGTGAAGGTTTATCATTTTTCTTTGAGGTTACTCTGTGATTTATAATTTTCTTCCCAAGTTTAGAACAGTCCATTCTATCTTGTAATTCTCTTGATTTCCTCACGTTTTAGAAGTTCTGTAACTGCACTGTTTTTTCCTTATTTGGGTTTGTAGTTATCCTCCTTTGCCAATTGATGTCTCTGTCTCTCTGTTTACAATCTTATAAGCTTATTTTACTTTGGATACTTCCATAACTGGGTTTGTTTCTGGGTTATGTCATCATGTGTGTTAATGGTCAGTTGTTGTTTGCAGTTGCTGGTTCTCTGTCCAGAGGACTCCCTTTAGCATCTCTTGTAAGGCTTGTCTGGTTTTAAAAAATTCCCTTAATTCCTGCTTATCTGGAAATCTCCAAATTTCACCATTATATTTGAGGGACTATTTTGTTGAGTATATAATTCTTGGTTGGAATTTTTTTTTCTTTCAGGGTCTTATATACACCATCCTATTACATTCTTGTTTGCATGGTTTCTGCTGAGATATCAGAGCTTAGTCTTATTGGTTGCCCTTTGTAGGTAACTTTTTGTTTTTCCCATGTTACTTTCAGGATTCTTTCTTTGTCTCCAGTGTTGGTGAGTTTGGTGATTTTCTTTTGGAGTCTCTCCTCTTTAGGGTTCATTGGACCTCTTGAATGGATATATTTCTTGTCTTTCATCTTATCAGGGAAATTCTCTTCCAATAAATATTCAACAATTTTCCCCATGGTTTTATTTTGTCTCTTCCTTTTCTGGAATTCTTATTACATATATGTTATTCCTCTTGAAGATCTCCCACATGAATCTTATTTTTAAGTTCTGGAGATTGAGAGGCTATTTTGAAAAAACTTAGAATTTAAAAATGTACATTTTGGGGGTCATGTTGTAAGTTAAATGGCCTCTTTATTATTTTGTGTTAAAAAAATCCATAATAGTGAAACAACAGTATGAAAATCTTGCTTGGTCCTGTGTTATGAGAACGTGACTATATGCATAGTTTGGTCTGCAACAGCACAGCCCCTTATCCACTGTCATCTGGTTGATTCCAACTCTTAGTGAATCCAATTGTGTTTCCAAGGCTATAAATCTTTACTGAAGTATATTGTCTCATCTTCTTCCCATGGAGCTGCTGGTGGGTTCAAAGTACCTACCTTGTGGTTAGCAGCCCATTGAACTAAAGACAATGGCAACAGAGCTCCTACAGAGAGCCTTAATGGAGCAAAAATATCCCTCTGCTAGGATTCAAAGCCTACCTTTTGTAACTACTGTGAAGTCACTTAACATTTTTGCAGGTCTATTGTGGATCAAATAGGAAAATATATAGGGACAAGCTGGTGAATTGCTAAAGTAATAGAAACATTAAGAACTGTTGTTCATGATAGTAAAAATGTGCTCCTGGCCCATCTCTAAAGAAGGAAGTGAAGAATCCACTTTCACAAATTAAGAGCTTAAAGAATAAAGACAATAAGTTGCTTCTAATTAACCCAGGAATTAAGATGAGCAAGGATAAGAAAAAAATACGATCCTTGCATTTCTTAATTCATTAGTTGGTGGAAGTTCTTTTGGAAACAGCATTTCCACCATGGTCTATCAGTTTCAGTGCTCAAGAGCATGAACAAACTTGGCTCCTATTAGTAGAAATCCCATACTCTTTCCAGGCATCTTTAAAGATGTACCATCCTTAAGAATGAACTTATCAATAAGACATTTTTAAATGCTATTAAAAAATAAAAATAAGTTTTCTTAAAGGAAATTATTTGTTACTCTTGAGAAACTAATTCTACTTGTATTATAAAAGCAGTTATTGATCAAAAGCAAAGCTTTATTTATTTCACATTTTAGGAATGATGCATTAACATATTTAATTGAAATATTTAATAGTGATTTCTTTTTATTTTTATAGTTGTCTCCATCTTTTTGGGAACATTGAGTATCAAGAAGCAGATGATGTAACTGAAAAGATAGGCAGGGCCTAAACTTAAATGCCATCAGAAGCTCTGGTGGTGTAATAGTTAAAACATTTGGCTTCTAGACAAGAGATTGATGGTTTGAATCTAACACCTCCTCTGTGGAAGAATGATGAGGCAATCTGCATCCATAAAGATTTAGAGTGATGGCAGTGGGTTTGCTTTTTGTTAATTAAATACCTTGCTAAGAAGTTTGACATTTACTCCTGAAGTGATGGGGATCCAGTTTTAAACCATGGAGAAAAACAGTTATATGAAATTTTAGATAGATCATTCAAGGGGTCAATTAAAAAAAAAAACTCACTACCATTGAGTCGAGGGGTAATGTGGAGTATTTTCTAGGTATTCATCAGATTCTCAGATCTTAAGATATTATTCAAAGTTTGGCAAAAATGGTATTGTTTCATCCATATTGTTGAATTTTATATTAACTCCTTTCATAATGTGAATCAAGTGAATTTTTTTAAAATACTAATCAATTACACGTTGCTTGGTTCTACAATTGATGCCAACGGAAACAGCAGTCAGGACATTAGACGACGTGTAGCATTGGGAAAGTCAACTGCAAAGGAACTGTTTCAAGTGCTGAGGAGCAAGGATATCTCATTGAGGACTAAGGTGTGCCTGACACAAGCCATGATATTTCCAATTGCCTGGTATGCATGTGAGAGCTGGACAATGAATAAAGAAGATCGAAGAAGAGTTGATGCTTTTGAGTTGTGGTGCTGGCGAAAAATGCTGAAAGTACTGTGGACTGCTAAAAGAACTAACAGATCTGTCCTGGAGGAAGTGTAGCCAGAATGCTCCTTGGAAGCAAGAATGGCCAGACTTCGTCTCACCTATTTTGGTCATGTTGTAAGAAGGGACCATTCCCTGGAGAAGGATGTCATGCTTGGTAGGGTGGAGGGTCGACAAAAGAGGGGGAGGCCTTCAAGGAGATGGATTGATACGGTGGCTGCGATGATGGGCTCAGGTAGAGCAGGGATTGTGGGGCTGGCGCGGGATCGGGCAGTGTTTTGTTCTGCTGTGCATGGGGTCGCTGAGTCGGAAACGACTCGAGGGCACTTAACAACAACAACAACAACAACAATCAATTACACAATTTGAAATTTGCAGTGTTTTTTCCCTGACTGATTTAATGCACAAATTTTCAGTGAAGATCCAATTTCCCAACAAAATACATGTTGACAATTCCTCATAATTTGATGACTAATTGAAGCAAGAAAATAATTTATATTAGATGAGGCAAACACACATATTTTGAGTATTAAAGTAATTTATCAATTAACATTATCAGTCCTAATCTGGCCTTTAAGACAATGAGTAATCAAATCACCACCTTCTCTGGTTAAGCACTAATAGAGCTCTTTTACCATGGATACTTCGTCCAACTTTCTGGGTCATGGATGATTCATCTATTACATGGGAGTAATGAGACAAGCTTCATCTATCTCTCTATTTTTTATGACTGGTAGACATTCTTCTCTGTGAAGACAGATAGTCACTGTCTTGTTCATCCTCACCCTCTTATGCTGGCATATGGTAGTGGTGGAGTAAATGAAGACAGGAAGAAATACTTAAATGAGATAATGAATAGGAAAATGCTCTATAAGCCATAAAGTATGTTACAAAGTTAGTTATTATTATTTGTTTTGCATTTTTATATTAGTAGTTTTTAACTTCTCTTAAAGAGACAGTTACTAGGATGCTCTAAAAGAAAAGCTACCATCCCTGGAGATGAATTTAAATAAACTATTTATGGAAATGCTTAAGAAATGAATAAGATTCCTTAAAAATTACTCTGCTTGTATTCTTAAACATTTTTCTTGTTTCAAATAAAACTTCACCTGCCAAAATAGGTCAATAACTTCTGGTACAGAGTGTTAAGGCATTCATTTGAACAAAGAAGTTGAATTAGCATTGACCATTGTTTATGAAGATTGAATAATGCAATGGACAAAAATCTCTAATTAATACTTCCTTATAATTACTCCTTAAGTGGAATGGCATCAGGTTACCTATATATCTGTGGTTTGCTTTCTTAGCTTATCTAACAATTTTCTTTTCTGCTACAGATAACTGCTACAAACAGGCAGTCCTAGGTAAGTCCTAAGTCCCTAGGAATGAGATAAGCTAAGTTAGAACAGGTGCATGCATTTCTTATTTAGACTTACTTGAGTGTGAGAGAAGGCTCGAGGCCTTTTCAATGATTTAAAAGCTGCACATGCAGCAAGTCAAGGTGACTGTGTGAAGAATTTGTTGCAGTAAGGGTTGCTTCAATCATTTCACAGTGAAAGCAACTTTACATAACATTCAAGGGTAAGTAGAAGTTGTCTGTAAGTCTGATACTTGTAAGCCATGAACTGTCTGTATTTGAATCTGCAACCAGAGCTTCTCATTTAATATACCCTTGTACTATTAACATTTTCTGTCCAAATGTCTTCTGTGCCTTAGCAGATATTACCAATGATTTCTATTAACATGCTTATCTCCACAGCCATCTAATCAGAAATCCTAGGCTCATGATACCCAAGGTTATATTTGACAAATTCTGTGGGCCACAATCTCTTCCTCCTGAAGTAAAACTATCATAAGGGAAGCATAACAAATGGTATCGTGGGTTTCCATGCTGCTGAATTCTCATTGAACATTCAAGATTGGGTGCTTGCCCTTAGAAATAATGAGATTCATCTGATATAGGTCCAGTGCAGTGATCTTTGTAGATTCTGAGGCACAGATGAATGATAACAACATCATTTCAGTCCCTTAAAAGTGTTCTTTATCCCATCCTTTGTCATCAGACTGAAAGCTCTTATCTCACAGTTCCCCCCTGGGTGAACAAGGAGACTCCCACTCCTCCATCAGATCAAAGTTCAAGTGTTGATTCTCTAAGAAACCTTTGCTAGATTCCACTAGATCAGTGTCTTCCATTATATGATTTATGGCTTCCTAAATTATTCCTCTAGGATCCTTACCAAGATTTTACAGTTTTACATAATTTTGATTCTTTTAGTAATAGCTTCCTCCTTTATGGAATGTTTCTATAAATTTGCAGTTCATTTTACTTGCATACCAATGCTAGGACATTATTTGAGGCATCCAAACATATAAGTCCTTTACCTACAGCAAGACCCATATTAAAAATGTTTCAAAACACCCAATGCAAAGTAAGGCACTGCTGTTGAGTTTGATCTGACTCATTGCAACCCCTCCTTGGGTTTCTGGGACAGTGTCTCTACAGAAGTAGATTGCCCAACCTTCCTTCTGAGGAGTGGCTGGTGGGTTTGAAGGGGCAGACTTCTGACTAGCAGTCAAATGTCTTAAGCACTACACCACCAGAACTCCTTCAAAATACCCAGTTCACCTTTAAATAAATGCTATCCATTTTGACCTTCTATAAAATATCTTCTTTGAGAACAAAACTTTGAAAAAATATTCTGTGTTGCAATTCGTGTGGAAAATAATATAGAAATGTTTAACAACAAGCTATTTAAGAAAATGTTCAATCATAGATCTAGAGCTAGATCTCAGGTAGAAGATTTATGGACAAAAAAAAAAAAACAGTTAACTAGTGAGCTAGTAATGGAAGAAATCAACCAGACATTTTAGAGCATCCCAATGTAAGAATAAACCATAAATGTTATCCAAAAGGTTAACAGAAAGACAAAAAAACAAAGCCAAACCACTAAACCGACAAAACTATACAAAATATCTTATATCTTATTGATATGTTAAGTACATTAAAAAATTGTGAGGCGAAAGGACTGTTGTGCAACAGAAGAATTACTTCACAGAGTCCCTATAAGTTAACATCACATTTGGTTCCTAGATTATGACTATGGACAACTTCCACTTGCTCTTTAATGTTATGTATATTTGTCCTCACTTTAAAACCATTGAACCAAATCCCACGTGCAGCAAATTCTCCATCATATTCACCTTCACTTGCTGCATGCCCAGCTTTTAAATAGTTGAAAAGGCTTCAAGCCTTTTCTTGCACTAAAGTGAGCCTAAATCAGAACTGTTTGCACCTGTTCTTACTTACCTATACATATGACTTAAAGACACAATTAGGAATGGATCTCATTTGTAACGTGGGGACTACCTGTACGTATCTCAGGGGAAAAAAAGTATTAAGATAAAATTAGAGTTTGCAATTCAATGCTTCCCTGATAATTGGGATATTTACTCCTCTGAAATAGCATGTTTTTTTTTTTCTTTTTTGCAATGCATTCATTGCTTATTATTATTATTTTACAATATAGACTTAAATTTATTTTGGCATTAAAGTGCCAAGAACTCATGAATAGTTCGACTGAATGTAATTCAATATTCTATTGAATGTAATTTTCAATTTATAATATTCTAAATATCATGATCATCAGTAGGAATGGCTTGCAAATTACTTCCCTGCATCATTTCACTGAACTTGAAGCTCAATATTTAAAAAAACAATATGCAAAAACAAATATAAATAAGTTAGTGGACTATGTGATAAATCTATTCAAATTTAGTGTCTATGCAGTTTGTATACTTAGGTTTCACATTTAATATCATTTGCTAAAACTTCCTGAATTGAAAATTGATTGGACTATGCCTTCTATACATTCTCCCCCCACCACTCAAATTGATAGTGCCTGTATGTTCAAGCCTTCTTTATCAATATTAAGATGCCATTAGCACAGAAAGCTTACAAAGTATTGTGAGGAAAAGGAATACAAATGGCTAGACATTTGTTATTGTTGTCTTCCAAAGGGATGTTTATATAATTTTCATTTGAGATGCTAACTAGTATTTGAAGAAATGCTCTCTTCCTGACACAGCCCAGAACTCACACACATTGTCTGAATATTAGCAACTCTTATTTCCCTAAGATGTGAACTGCAACAGAGGGAAGATGACTAAAAATAGCACATCTCTCAAGAGATACTGGCTTTCTACCATCTGAGTCTAGGATGCAGCCTTCATTAGGGTACAAATGTATTATAATGAAATGGTCTGGTCTATGTTTCCATATTTTACCATTCTCACAGTCTACCACATGTTAGATAAAAGTACATTTAAACAAATGAAAATAGTGCTAGTTGCTGATAAGAAGACTCAATTTCCCATATGTTGCAGGTTGTTTTATTCATTTAAGAGGTGGTAGTCAGAAAGATTGTTTAATATGTATTAAATTTATTTCCTTTGATAACCTAGGAAGATTTCTGGGCTATCATTTCCTGATATATCAATTTATACACAATATTGTAATATGAATTTGGAAGATAAGACTCTGTACTATGGGAAAAGGACCTTCAGCCAGCAGAAGGCAGGGGTAGACACACAAAGAGGGAAGTATCTGGAATTAAAATTTATTTTATTGCTGTACAGCCTAAATAAACCTTGTAGGCTTCATTTAATGTCCAAAGAAATCTATCAGTCTCCTGGATGTTTAAACAACATGTAATTAGGTTGTGGAGTCCTTTGGTGGTACAAACGGTTGCTCTGCTGCTAAACAAAAGGTTGGAAGTTCAAGTTGACCCAGAGGTTACTTGGGAGAAAGTTCTGGAAGTCTACTTTTGAAAAATCAGTGCTTGAAAACCTTACAATGCACAGTTCTAGTCTCACATACATGTGATCACCATGAGCCAGAGTCAACTCAACAACAAATGGTACTGGCTAATTAAGTTTATCACATACTACACCCCCCAAAAAAAATTACTAAATACATAATTGCTAGTCATTGTATTTAACAATGAGATCAAAGTGGTGTTAATCAACTGGAGGCAGTTTTGCTCCCAGGGCATTTGCCAATGTCTGGAGACATTATGATTGTCACAACTGAGGGAGAATTGCTACTC
>NW_006921871.1:3295475-3302159 GCF_000298275.1 Orycteropus afer afer | reverse complement strand
TATAGATAAGATACAGCAATTGATCAGGCCATGAAGAAAACAAGTAAGAAGATAAGGACTCTTGAATAATTACTGGATTTCTGACTTTGGTGATCAAGTGGTGATTGGCAATATATTGACACAAAGAATATAGAAGGAGAAAGACAACTTGACAGAAAGTTAGCTTGGTTTTGGAAATGTTGAGTTTGAGGAGACTGTGGGATATGTAAATAAAGCTAATTGTTAAGAACATATTTATACATACGAACACTGAACTCAGTAAAGCCAGCTCTACACTGAGATTAAAAACTCAAGGACTAGTTATTAAATAAGCTGAATTCTTACACGATAGATATTACTGTTTACGAGAAGTAGTAACTTTTCAACACCCTTTCTAACAATGCAACCAAGATGTCTGAGGCTGATTAACTGTGAGTTCCCCATAATGGTAAAGATTTCCTATCTTCTTAAACATGTAGTAGGAACATGTTTATCCCCCAATATTGTTCTCCACAGAAATCTTATGCACTATTCTTTATATGAATACATGGTATAAATCTGGGCTGAGAAAAAAGACATCTCCTTAGAAAACCAGGGATTTTCAGTGTATTCACTAATGCATTATATTATTTGGCTTCTTTCCTGCTACCTGAAGGGCCATCTCATTATTATTCTAAATGTAACGTAATATTAGCTATGAATTTCCAGGGAAGGCTGAATTAATAAAAGCCTTAAATGAAATTGAATACTTATTACAAATACATGCATAACAAACATATCATTTATAAATAGCTTTGTGTATAATTACTCATCTATATAATGTACAGCACCTCACAGCTATTGATTTCCAGTAGAATCAAGACACTTGAATTCAGTACACAGGAAGGAAATATAACATCTGTACATTCCATAATCAGCTAATCTTTGGCAAATTCATTAATTTTTTACAAGGAAAAAGGCAGTATCTGAATTCTAAACCTCAAGTGGTTATGTTTCCTGAGCCAACTCAGTTATTGTTAGTGGTTACATGCTAAGAAACTATCAGAAATTAATTTTTAAATGGAAATGGAAGGTGGTTTTGGAGGTTGATGAAGTAAGATAATGAAGTGCAATAGTGAGAAAATTGCTTTCAGATTTGTTCTGAATGTTTTCTGATCATCTCCCTTTGTTTTGTGCCATCAAGTTGATTCTGACTCATAGTAACCCTATCGGACAGAGCAGAATTGCACTCATAGGGCTTCTCAGGCCTTAGGTTGAAATGTCTTTCTCCTGTGGAGTTGGTGGTGGGTTCAAACCTCTGCCCTTTCTGTTAGCAACCAAGCTCTTAGCCATTGTGTCACTAGGGCTTCCTTCAGTTTCTTTACTACACTCATATTCTGAAAAGCACACACTCTCAAACTGCATAATGAAAACCAAAATAATAATAATAATAATAATGATGAAAAGAAAAAATCTACAGATGAAACTCATTTGTGCAGATAATTACTGACAAATGAGTAGTATTTCTTTCCCAAAATAATAGATTTATGTTGCATTTTATTATTTCATTTTTCAGTACTTTATCCAAAATTGAGAAGTTCTTCTTTGCCAATTGCTATATAAAAGGCAATTTATTCCATTGGGTTTGCTTTGCATGAGTTGTTCTGTATGTAACAAAAGAGAAAGAAAACTAAAGATTTTAAAATTCCACATGTCCCCTCAAAATGTCTTCTTTAAAAGTATGTGTAGTTCTTTGATATAAATGATGGACAAAATACCAGGCCTCTGCTTTATCATAATCATGAAAATTGATCATTTGAGCAACACTTCTGGTTAATAAACTGGGAAAATAAAGTCTGTGGGAAGATAATAAGATAGTGCTAATTTCCTGGGCTAGTTTCTTGGACAACAAAGCAAGAGAATCCTCACCAAGGAGGCAAAATCAGTGGACCAAAGGAAGTTCTCAGTGGCTCCTTAATAACCTATTGGTTTGGATTGCTCTAGAGCTAGGAAAGGAGCTCTGGTAGCATAGTGCCTAAGGCACTTGACTGCTAACCAGAAGGCTTGGGGTTCACACCCCCCAGCCCCTCCTCGGAAGGAGGTTGGGCAATCTACTTCCATAGTGATATCGCCTCAGAAACCCAAGGACAGGTCACTATGAGTTGGGTACTACTCGATGGCACATAACAACAACAGAGTTAAGAAGCTGAGTTTTAACCAATACAAAGAGGGAATAAGGTTTTAAAGAAACAAACAATACTGGTAAAATAAGAACTCCGCTGGACAAAGAGACAGACCAAGAAAGAAACATAGCTCTTCTAGAAGGCACTTTGCTGTGTGCAGTTGACAGTCTGACTGAATAATGAGCACTTTCTCCAAATGAGGCTGGCAAAGGAACCCTTTCCAGCTCTGCATTTTATCTCAGGGCCCATTTGCCTGCAGCTGAGGTACTATTACCACTCAAATGTGGATGTAATGTAACCACGTGATACCACTATATTTTCATTTCTAGAAAGATAGCAGAGAAAAATCCCCCAGTGTAATCATGCCAATGTATGCCTACTGTAGGAGAGAGAGGGATTTTTCATTTTGCTCCTGGAGCTGAACCACCAAAGTTGAAAGAAAAAAAAAAATAATAAGCCTCTGAATTAAGAGGAAAAAAATCTGATGTTAGGAAACATTGGCTCATATGCTTTCCCACTCCTAGGAACTAAGCAATTTCAACAAATAATCTTGCTTTGTTTTGCTTTGCTTTCCCAGATGCATGCATCTATTAAAGCATTCCTCTTCTCTGGGGTACCAAAATGAAATATGCAGAACTATTTTAAAGAGGGAAAATTTCAGCATAAATTATATCTTCAACTGCTTGCTTGGGCATCACTCTCTGCTAGGCATCAGAAGGCATTTGGCCAGATTTGTAGGAATTTATTAAACAGGCTACACTTTGCTGAGAGGAGAAGCCAAAGTGGCCAGATGTTCAACATTGCCTCTGTGACCCGTAAAGCCACCTCCCGAGATGCATTCATCCCTGGAAGTCAGGCACCCAGGAAAGGCCATCCTCAGATGAGTCATGTGGGGATTTCCCCAGTACCAGCTAGAAGTATTTTAACCCATACCAGAGGCCTGCTGAATGTTCAGGAGATGAGCATCCCACTCCCTCAGACATATTGTTCTGATATTTCTTCCATAAGGGCAAAGTCTCTAAATAAATCCAAACTGACTTTTATTTGAAAAGAGCAAGTGTAGTTGGTGTGTCCAGGAACTTAAGTCACAGGAGCAATAAATTCTAGCACCCTGTTTCATCTACACAAAGGGGCCTCCAAACAACCATTGGTATTTACGAGGACTGCAGTACCTTGAGTAAGCATTTTCACAGCGGCTGTGTAAAGGTTCTAATGCACAGCATTGCTGCTCCATAGCCAACTTATTAAACCTTAATGGCACTCTTTAAACGCTTTACACCAGGGCTGCAGATAACTCACCCACAGCATGGCTCCTGGAAGCTGCCCTAACTCTACAGTCATCCTGAAATTTATTACCCTTTGACTTGAAAATCCTCGATGCTGGTTTCTTCATTTAAACTGAGGTCTGAGGGCCAAATCCCTCCACCTCCTGTTTTCATATTGTCAATGAGTGAATAATGGTTTTAAATGGTTGAAAATAAATCAGAAGGATATTTCATGACACATAGAAACTATGCAAAACTCAAGTTTCAGTGTGCATAAATGAAGTTTTATTGGAACATGGACAACCATTCATTTATGGATTATCTAAGCCTGCCTTTGCACTATAACTTCAGAGTTGAGAAGTGGCAGCAGAGACTGTAGAGAAGACAAAGCCTAACATATCTGCTATCAGGACCATCACATAAAAAGTTTGCTGATCCCTGATTTAAAGCTTTATCAGTCAGCTTCCTCCTTGTACAGATTACTAATGGTATTATTATCAAGTTAAAGGAGGGCTCCAGGTCACATTCTGTAGTCCTTGGTCAGACTTGATAGCTCCTTAATAGTCAGGCTTGCTGATCCCAATTAAGAAAAGCATGCATGAGTTCTAGGTGGGTTACACAAGGATGAAAACCACATAATGGTGCTTTAGAAACTTCAGGTCTAATTTAGGCAATATGTAATTAAAAAGAAATGTGATATAATTTTGTATTCAAATAACATACCTACAATGCAACCATTGCCATGGAGTCGGATCCAACTCATAGTGACCCCTCCTTGGGTTTCTGAGGCAGTATCACTACAGAAGTAGATTGGCCAACCTTCCTTCTGAGGAGTGGCTGGTGGGTTTGAACCGCCAGCCTTCTGGTTAGCAGTCAAATGCCTTAGGCACTATGCCATCAGAGCTCCCAACATCCCTAAACTTACAGATCAAAATGAATAGTGCCCCCTTCAAAGACCTCACTTTAAAATTTGTAACAAAGAAGTTGCCAGTGCTCAGAAAGCATTGGGGTGCACCTTCTATGCTGCTTCCAGGACCTCTCTTTTGATTATTGCTTAAATCATCTCAATGATACAAAATTTTGATAGATTAAACTTAGATTTGCTTCATTTTTAAAAAATATCTAAAGTCATTCCAAACAATAGTCAGCGGATAAAAGACAGAAGCACATTACCTGTGATAAAAATAGACCTCAAAAATTATTTGCACAATGAATTGAGCTGGTTTTCTATAAGGTGTGGCTAATGTTATGAGTCAGAATCAATTTGACAGTAATGGGGTTTTGGTAATGCAACTTAAAGGAATAAAAACCAGCTGAAGACACATACATTAATTATTTGTGCCCCAAAGTGTACGTTTCTTTGCTGCTTTTCTCTTTTTCTTGTTTAGGTCTCAAATATTTATGGCTACCTGGGCTTTCATGGGATCGCTTCCTTTCTATACCCTCCTCATGCAGGCAGTGGTGATGCAGTGGTAGAGTTCTCACCTTCCATGCAGTAGACCTAGTTCTCTTGCAACTAATGTACTCCAGGCATAGCCACCACCTGTCTGTCACAGGAGGCTAGTGTGTTGCTATGATGTAAAGCAGCTTTCAGCAGAGCTCCTAGACTAAGATGGATAGAGAAAAAGGCCTGTGAGCTACCTACTTCTCAAAATCACCCAATGAAAACCATACGAATCATAATGGTCCAGTTGACAACTAATCACGGGCATGTCACAGGACCCGACAGTGTTTTGTTTTGTTATACATGGAGTTGCCATGAGTTAGGGGCCCACTTCATGGCAGCTAACAACAACAATAACAGCTCCAGTGGTGCAACAGTTCAGCACTCAGCCAATAATCTAAAGGTTGGTGGTTTGAACCCATCTAAAGACCTGGTAATCTGCTCCTGTAAAGATTGCAGCTTAAAAAAACCCCTATGAGGCAGTTTTACTCCATCACTATAGAGTTTCTACATTAAAATTGACTTGATGGCACCTAACAACAACAACAAAAAAAAAAAAACAAGCTTACCACATTGTGTACTACTAATTTTTATCAGTCCCTGCTTGACATCCGGCTGCTCACTGTGGCCTTCCATTTGGCATATCTCTCCTCTATCTCTCTAGCTAGTTCTGATCAATATATCTAAGAAACTATGAAATAATTATACAACATAGCCCTTATCTCAATGGGACTTGCATATTCATAGAGTTTTTTGAGGGAAGTGGTCACAGGATGTCTTGTGTATAATAATACAAAACTTGTGTCATGTTGCCCTGTCCATGACAGACTGAGCAGATGTGCCAGAGGATAGCCAAACAGAGCCTTCCATAGGGCCGTACAGAGAAGTCTTGTTGGATTTTATATATTGAATCTAAGCAGATCTTCTCTTGGGGAGAGAAGAGACAGCAGTATAACTTAAAAAGCCTAAGAGGAAGGAAACATAGGAAATGAGAGGTCAGTAGAAAGAATTAGGGCAGTTAGAAAGATAAGTACAACTTGAGGGCAGTCAAAGGGAAGAACAGCCACAAGAATAATGCCCCCTGCCAAGGTGGAAGGAGATAATACAATTGACAAGTTCACTGGAATTTCTGTGCTATCCCAACTAGTGTGAAAATGTTCTAGTTCTCTATGATGCCTAATTTTGTGGCTGCTAGGAAGATCTCTGGCGATTTCTTACATGCATTTCTCTCAATAACCTAAATGAGTTCCTTCTTTGCAACCTGAAAGAGCTCCAGTTCACAGAAATGTAACTGATTTCCTGTGCATTTAATAACTTGGCTCTGATATCAGAAGCAGAGAATTCTAAAACTGCTTTGAATAGCATTAGTATCCTTGTAGCAAACATACATAATCCCAGGTGTCTTCCTAAAAGAACATTTTTTTGGATGTAGAAGCTCTGAAGATATGTTTTTAAGTGTCATAACCTGATAGACATTGTCATTGAATGTGTCACTTTATAGGATACAATAAGAGCAAAATAATTAATTTATAATAATTCATATAGTGACAAGGCAGTCTAGGTGGTCAGCTAGTAGTTATCATTATAGTAAATGTATGTTATCTCTAATCTTTATATTCTAGAAAAATGCTTAATGTTTCCACTATGCTTAGTTAAACAGCATTATCTGTATTTGTTTAAAAAATCTGAAAAGAATAACAACAAAACTATTTTATAGAATTCTCTTACAATGCATCATATTTTGTAATAAAAATGTAAAGAAACCAAGACATAGCAAATAGTAATCTGTTCAATCACACATTCATTAAATAAGCATTTCCTATATGCTGATAAA
>NW_006921871.1:3279083-3295351 GCF_000298275.1 Orycteropus afer afer | reverse complement strand
TTTATTGGAAACCCAAGGAGGGGTCGCTATGAGTCAGGTTCGACTCGATGGCAAATAACAACAACAAAAAGGTTGGTTGTTCAAACCCACACAGAGCCTCCATAGGAGAAAGTCAAGATGATCTGCTATCAGGAAGATTATAGCATAGAAAACCATATGGGGTACATAGCACCAAGCAACAACATGCTGATAATTTAAGACAGAAAATAGGAGAAGCAACCAGCCCTAAGCATGTGAAGCTCATTGTGAAAGAGAAAGCCAATGATAGATAATAAACAAAGCATCCAGGAGGGACATCTAATTCATCTTAAGGTTTAGAATAGAGATAGATTTTAGGAATACTTCCTGGAGAAGAAAAAGTGCTTGAGCTAAGCCAAATCCAAACCGAAATCAGCGCCCCTGTCATGGAGTCAATTTCATCTCATAGTGACCCCCATTGGGTTTCCAAGACTGTAAATTTTTACAGAAGTAGCTTGCCTCATCTTTCTCCCATAGAGCAACTGGTGGGATTGAACTATTGATCTTTTGGTTAGCAGCCAAATGCCTTACTCACTACACCACCAGAGCTCCTTAAACCTACTGCCATCGAGTCAGGTCTGACTCATAGTGACCCTTCCTTGGGTTTCTGAGGTGATATCACTACAGAAGTAGATTGCCCAACCTTCCTTCTGGAGAGTGGCTAGTGGGTTTGAACTGCCTTCTGGTTAGCAGTCAGATGCCTTAGGCACTATGCCACCAGACCTCCCAGAGCTCCTTAAGGAGGAAGCATTTCCTTCTGTCTTGTTGAGACAGGAGGAAATGTGCTTATGATAAGTAATATATTTCAGTGCCTCCTGACCAAAGTAGCGCCATAGCTGATTGATGAAAAGAAGACGTTGGGATAGTGAATCCCTTTCCCATTCAAGGATATCTTTTGTTAAAGTAGAAATTATCTTGGGAGGTTCAAACCTCAAGTCAGTCCAGGTAAAATCTTCTCCCTCAAATTGATAGTGGTATGGACAGGACTCCAAAGACAGAAGGAAAAGGAATGGTCTCTTAAGAACTGCTCAGTTCCAGCCTTCGATATGAACTTATAAGAAATTTGAACAAAATATACTAACTTTTGGAATTAGTTTGTGCATTTACAATATGGCTTGAAAGGATCTGAATCATACATTGTTCTTGCATTCCATGTTCTATGTCCCTGTTCCTATTTTCCTAGCCTCTTCCCTATCCTCCAGTGAGTTCACTAATATGGAATGTCAGTTAATGTTGGATTTGAAATCACATAAGTTCCAGTAAACTTTGAATCAACAGCTACAAATCATTCCCTTAACTCAGATGGCCATCTCTTAAGTGCATGCTTTAGTTACAAGGAGCAAGAGAGCTTGAATGGGCCAATAAAAATCCATCCCTACTCCTAAAAATTGATCAAATACTATCAACATTGATTAATAATTACTGGTGATTAGAATGTGAAAGTTGGAAACAAAGAATAAGTATACATAGCTGGAAAATATGGCATTGGTGATAGAAACATTGAAAATGATTTTGCAACACCAATGACATACTCATTGCAAACACATTGTCTCAAAACATAAATGGCTCTGGTAGCATAGAGGCTAAGAAACTTGCCTGCTAACCAGACGGCTGGCGGTTCAAACCCACCAGCCACTCCTCGGAAGGAAGGTTGGGCAATCCTACTTCCGTAGTGATAACTGCCTCGGAAACCCAAGGAGGGGTCGCTATGAGTCAGGGCCGACTCGACGGCACATAACAACAACAACAACAACATACACATGGACAAAGAGCTCTGGTGGAACACTGCCTAAGGCATTTGGCTGCTAGCCAAAGGTTGGTGGTTCAAACCCACCAGCCACTCCAGGAAAGGAAGACGGGGCAATCTACTTTCATAAAGACATACCCCCTCAGAAACACAATGGGGGTCACTGTGAGTCAGAATCGAATTGATGGCAGTAGGTTTGGTTTGGTTTTGGTATACTCATGGAAATCACTGGATAGAATATACAGGAACATAATTGACTACATCAATGAAGGAGACGATGGAGAAGCTTAATACCATCTGTCTGAACAGGGCCAGCAGCCCACTGCAGAGCAGACCATCAATTGCTCATATGCAAGTTCAAGTTGAAGCTGAGAAAAAATTAAAACAAGTTTACAGAGCCAACGTGTGACCTTGAGTACATCCCACATGAATTTAGAGACCACCTCAAGAATAGATTAGACACATTGATCGAGGACCTGACAAGTTGTGGGATGGCATCAAGGACATAATACATGAAGAAAGCAACAAGTCATTAAAAAGACAGGAAAGAAAAAAACAATCCAAAATGTCTATCAGAAGAGACTCTGAAACTTACTCTTGAATGCATAATAGCTAAAGCAAATATTGGAAATTATGTAAAAGAGCTGAACAGAAGATTTCAAAGAGTATCTCAAGAAGACAACACAAAGTATTATAAGGGCTGGAGTTAGAAAACCAGAAGGGAAGAAAGCATTTGGCATTTCTCAGGCTAAAATAACCAAAGATAAAAAAAAATCAAGCCTCAAGTTGGAATATTAAAGGATTCTATGGACAAGATATTGAACAACACAGGAAGCATCAAGGAAAGATGGAAAGAATACACAGAGTCCCTGTACTAAAAATGATTGGTCGATGATCAGCCATTTCAGGATGTAGTATATAACTAAGAAACAGTGGTATTGAAGGAAGACGTTCAAGCTGAACAGAAATCATTAGCCAAAAACAAGTCCAGAAATTGATAGAATACCAATTGAGATGTTCAAGAAATGGATGCAATGCAGGAAACACTCACTAATATATGCCAAGAAATTTGGAAAACAGCTCTCTGGCCATATGCTGGAAGAGATCCATATTCATGTCCATCCCAATCAAAGCTGATTCAACAGAATGTGGAAATTATCGAAAAATGCCATTAATATCACATGCAAGTAAAATTTGCTGAAGAAAATCGAAAAACAGTTGTAGCAGTACATTGACAGGAAACTGCCAGAAAATTAAGTCAGATTTAGAAGAGGACATGGAATGAGGGATATCATGGCTGATGACAGATAGATCTTGGCTGAAAACAGAGAATACTAGAAAGATGTTTGTGTTTAATTGATTATGCAAAGGCATTCAACTGTGTGGATCATAATAAATTACAGATAACATTGTGAAGAATGGGAACTCCAGAACATTTAACTGCACTCATGTAGAACTGTATACAGATGAAGTGGCAGTCATTTGAATGAAACAAGAGGATATTGTATGGTTTAAAATAAAAAAAGGTGTGTGTTAGGGTTGTATTCTTTCACTGTATCTATTCAATCTGTATGCTGAGCAAATATTCTGAGAAACTGGATTGTATGAAGAAGAAGTGGGCAGCAGAATTAGAGGAAGACTCATTAACAACATGCAATAGGCAGGAGACACAATCTCATTTGCTGAAAGTGAAGAGATCTTAAAGAACTTATTGATAAAGATCAAAGACTACAGCCTTCAATATGGATTACACTTTAACATGAAAATAACCAAAATCCTCACAATGTACCAATAAGCAACATAATGATAAATGGAGAAAAGATTGAAGTTGTTAAGGATTTTATTTCACTTAGTTCCACAATCAATGCTCATGGAACAACAGTCAAGAAATCAAATGGCTTATTGCATCAGGCTGCTGCAAAAGACCTCTTTAAAGTGATAAAAAGCAAAGTCACCTGGAAGACTAAAGTATGCCTGATCCAAGCCATGATGTTTTCAATTTCCTTATATGCATGCAAAAGTTGGATAATAAATAAGGAATACCAAAGAACTGATGCATTTGAATTATGCTATTGGTGAAGAATATTGAATATACCGCGGACAACCAGAAGAATGAACAAATCTGTTTAGGACGAAGTACACTCAGAATGGTTCTTGGAAGTGAGAATAGCAAGACTTTGTCTCACCTACTTTGGACATGCTATCTGGAGGGACCAGTCCTTGGAGAGGAACATCATGCTTAGTAAAGTAGATGCTCAATGAAGAAGAAGACACTCAATGAGATATATTGACACAGTGACTGCAAAAATGCACTCAAACATGGGAATGGTTGTGAGGATGGCACAGGACCAGGCAGTGTTTTGTTCTGCTGTACATAGTGTCACTATTAGTAGAAAGCAACTTGATGACACCTAACAACAACAACTCCTACAAATTTAACTCAAGGTAAATATATTACTATTAGGTGTCTATTAAACAGTATTGTTCATGTTTTCTATTTTTTTCTCTACTCAATTTTAAATGGAAATATCACACAATAAATGATGAGGAATGGAAAACTTTATTTAATATTACCATTTTGGAGAAAAAACCCATTTACTACTTTAACTGAATTGAATAGAAAGAACACGAGCAGTAAAATAAATTTGAACTTGCACTCCAATATTACTGAATTCAATCTTGTTCTATAAAACACCTTTGCAGATGCAGGCTCTGAATTTTGTTTTATCCTGTCATTGTTTAATTTACGAAACTTCAAATCAATCTTTTGGGTGATTTTCAGAGTGACTTACTTTGAAAGGCAATGTGACAAAAAAAAACTTGAAGTATCAATTTGGGAAAAAAAGAAAGAAAAAAAAAACCACTCTCCAAAGAATGAACAATTCAGTAGGCATAAGGGAATTTCTCACAAAACTACAATGCATACCACTTCACAAATAACTGAGCAAATCCTAAATTTATATTGTGCTGAAAGACAATTGGGAGAGAGGACAAAGCACCATTTACTTGTAAAACTTTCACGAGTTTATCACAGTAAATTCCTTAGAGTTCACTATACAGTTATTTGAACAGAGCAGCACCTTTAAATCTGCCTTAATTGCCAGCATATGCAAAATGTAGAGTGATTGCTTTATAATAGCAATTACTCCAGATGCAGAGAGAAGGTGAATTTCCTCAGTAGGCACAACATTTCTAAGCAGACTGTGTTAGTACTACTCAGTGTGACTATATGAAGATGAATGAAATGCTTAGGTTTATGCTTACTTGATATGCAATCATTTAAAACAAATTATAGATTGATTACATTTAATTATAGAACTACTGCACTCATAAAGTATTCCAAGCCCTTGTCATTTATTCATCTGACTTTCTACAAAAGGGAAGCCCTGGGTGAATAAGGGAAGAAAATGCTTCAAAAGTTACTAACTTTAGGCAGTTGCCACAAGAGCGGTGGTTAAGATGGGTGATGATAAGGGAGCATGGAAATTGGTCTGAGTTGTCAGTTTGGCTGTAAAAACAAATAATAATTAATATTCATTGCTGTCGCTGTTAGGTGCCATCAAGTCAGTTCTGACCCATAGTGACCCTACGTACAACAGAATGAGACCTAGCACAGTCCTATGTCATGTTCACAATTCCTGCTATAACTGAGACCATTGGTGTAGACCATTGGTGTGTCAATCCATCTCATTGAGGGTCTTCCCCTTCTTTGCCAACCCTCTACTTTACCAAGCATGATCGTTCTCTAGGGAATGGTCCCTTCTGACAACAGTTCCAAAGTAGGTGAGATGAAATCTGTCCATTCTTGCTTCTAAGGAGCACTCTGGCTGCACTTTTTCTAGGACACATTTGTTGATTCTTCTGGCAGTCCAAGGTACTTTCAGTATTCTTTGCCAACACAATTCAAAGACATCAACTCTTCTTTGGTCTTCCTTATTCATTGCCCAGCTTTCACATGCATATAAGGCAACTGAAAATACCATGGCTTGGGGTAGGCACACCTTAGTCTTCAAAATGACTCTTTGCTCCTTAATATTTTAAAGACGTCTTTTACAGCAGATTTGCCCAGTGCAACACAATGTTTGATTTCTTGACTTCTGCTAACCAGAAGGCTGGCAGTCCAAACCCATCAGCCACTCCTCGGAAGGAAGATGGGGCAATCTACTTCTGTAGTGATACTGCCTCAGAAACCCAAGGAGGGGTCGTTATGAGTGGGCTGAGACTCAACGGCAGTGATTTTGGTTTTATTTTATTTTGGCTCCCATGGGTGTTGACTATGGATCTGAGTAAAATGAAATCCCTGGTAACTTCAATCTTTTCTCCATTTATTATGATGTTGCTTATTGGTCCAGCTGTGAGGATTTTTTCAGAAGTGGATGGTCCTGTCTTTCTTCCCAGTCTGTCTCAGTCTGGAAACTCCACTGAAACCTGTCCACCACGGGTGACCTTGCTGGGACTTGAAATACTGGTGGCATAGCTTCCGGCCTCACAGGAGCATGCAAGCCACAACAATATGACAAACTGACAGAGGAATGGTGGACAAACTGACAGACAACTGGAATATTCATTGTATATATACAATTTTCTCTTTTTATTCAAATAACTACTGTGTAAAATGTATTTTATTGCATTTATTTTACAGGTGTGAGAGTTAAAGTTCAAGATTGTATGTAATTTGCACAAAGGTAATAAGTGCAGGATCTAAGTTCAAACCCAAGTCTGCCTTACTTTAAAGTTTGAATTTTATTTCCACTCTGTGATGACACCTCACTATAGCAACTTTAGGTATCATGAATCAAGAGAAACTCTGGGTAGTAGTTTAATCAAGATACAATTAATTCCTTCAATAGCTGGATATACTGTACTTTACAAAAATAATTTAAACCATAAAGTAAAGTGATTATAACGAAGTTATAAACTATTGACAGCCCAAAAGAAGGGGTTTAAATTTTCCTTGGAGTGTTGAGGAAGGCCTCCCAAAGACATACCAATTTTAAGTGTGTCTTGCAGGATAAGTAGGAGTTCAGCCATATACAAAGGGAAGGGAACAACCTGGGTAAATAATTAGAGATAAACTTGAACTTGATATGTTCAGAAAATAAAGTAGTCCAACATGGCTCATGGGCAGATTCCTCCTCACATCCCCCTCTCCTTAACCAGCACATCTCAACTCTTTAGCCTTTCCAGACAAGTTTAATTAGAACTAATAAAAAGGGGTGATTGTGAAATGACAACTAATTAAAAGATCAAGAGCCAGTTCAAAGAACTAAAAAGAACATTGTGACAAGTTTCATTTTTACTTTTTCTCTTCAGGGTCCCAATGTTTTTTACACTGAAAACTTTTTTTTTCCCCCTAAAGCCATAGATTTTTTTCAGTGTGAGGAGAAAAAGAATGATAAATTAATAGAAGTAGCATATACAAACAAATAATGATTTAGATCCATGTTACATTCTCTTCTTGACTTTCTCATTCTGAGCAACACTATCTTACAGGCTAATATGACTCTGTGTGATGACCTAATTTTGTGTCTTCAACATTTGCCAGAACTGGGGATTCCCAGGGAAATCTTCAGCAAAATAACCTAAAATTTATTGAAAATCCAGGCTAGTAATCAAGACTCTTCCTAGATATTTTCAGTACCACTCTAAATTTATGAACTTCTTTGTAGACCAAGCTAAATCACCAACTTAAAATGTCCACAGAACTTGAAAAAGATATTTCATGTACCACTTCTTTTTTTCCCCAAAAGAGAAACTGTACTTTACTGAGTGAGTGCCTTCTTATTAAATGGCTCTCAGACCTGGCTTCTGAAATTTCTGCTAACCATACCATTTAATCATTTGTTACATATCCTATTTACAATGCCTTATTCTACATGTAATGCTTCAAAAATGAATGTAGTTTACTTGTCTGTGGATATATCCCTTGCCTCTTGCAAGATTCTTAAAACTGATTTTTTATGATTAAAAGATACCTCTGATGCTAACACCAAGTCACTCAAACTTTCCTTTTGAAATGAACATTTATTTCAGATAATACATTTTCTCTACGGGTAGCCTGTCCACTTTTCAAATGTAATGATCCTGTCTTCTGTAAATATGAAATGAAACTTTCAAAAGATACTGGCATAATGCAGGAGAAAACACCATCCTTTCATTATGTTCAAAATTGATCTGACCCCAGAGCTAGCACTTTGGGGAATTGGGTTACATAATCATGTAGCTCCTTTCAGGAAATGGCTTATTTATGGATTTATTTTTTATATACAGAAGATTCCACACCTCTAGCTTTATACAACTGCATCCTCTCTTCCTTTCCAATGTGTACACAAAGTAGGAAAGCCATAGATGGAAGGAGTGTTGAATTTCTACTTCAGCTAGAAGTCTGTCGTCTGTTACATATTGGTTCTAATGATGGTACATTAGAGCGCATTTAGTTAGTATCTGCACTCCCTCCTCTCCAGCAGGCATTTGCAGTTCTCATTTACTGAATGAAGTAATGCTGATGGCAGTGTCATCTAGTCATTGCCCAATGCTAGAACAAAAAGAAAATCTGGCTTCTAAAGTTATTATTTGAATAATAAAATGTTTCCATTTCCTGAGAATTGGCATATTTCTCCCTACTGCAAAATAAACTTTTAGTAATTTAGCATGCTTTTTCCACTACTCAGTTCCCACTTAATAGCATACTTCATTCTATTAGAATTTCAATAAATAAGTTACACTAAATACTAGGAGCTCTGGTGGCATAGTGCCTAAGTCATCGGACTGCTAACCCAAATGCTGGTGGTTCAAACCCACCAGCCACTCCTCGGAAGGAAGGTTGAGCTATCTACTTCCTTAGTGATACCACCTTGCAAACCAAAGGAGGGGTCGCTATGAGTTGGATCCGACTCGATGGCAGTGTGTACTTGTGTAAATACATACTAAGAACATTTTTGGAATAATATTCTCTCATTTTTGAAGAGTTTATTTTTTTAGTTGTTTCTTATTTTTTAAAACAAAAACAAAGTTGAAGGAGAAAATATGGTTAACCTGTATATGCAATAAAAACAGTCCAGCTAAAGGGATCTTTTTGCTTCAGTCTTATAGAAATGGCTGCTTTGAATAAAACCTATTTCCTTGAGCTAATAAATAGTCTATAATCCATTAAGCCTTCAAGAACAAATCTCAGGCTTCTGAAATCAGTGCTTAGGAGGGAGAGAGTCAAGTAATGAATTTCAAAGAAATATGAAGGTGATTAAGAGAGACCCAGGATCAAGGGCCCATTGATACAATGAGTCCTTGAAAAGAGTCTACCAAATGGGCATTTGGGAATTTTATACATCATCTAATCCAAAATACGAAACAGAAGATAGTAGGGAAGAAGACAAGCAAAAAGCATGAATTTAGAAAAGAGAGATAGAAAAGATGTAATGAAATCAGAGTATTTTCATTTTCTTTGAATCAGCATATTTTCCTTCATTCTTTGAAAGAATGAATAAATAGATATTTATAAACTAAAGAAAAATCTGAAAAAGGCTAATAATATTCATGAAAAGAATGTTGATTTGAAGTATAAAAAATGTCATTTAATATTTAAAACAGGAGTAAATAAATTTGTTAAGACCATTCTGAGCCTAGTGATGCCAGAAATAGCTTACTTATGAGCAGAGGTTTATGTTACACCTACTGTCACGTTATTGAACATATAAAAGTACTTTTCTCTCACACATTCACGTGTACCATGGAAAACTGATATTATACTCCACCAAACTCTAGTAAAGAATTTCTGGTGGCATAGTGGTTAAAACATTCAGCTGCGGGAGAAAGATGAGGCAGTCTGCTTTCATGAAGATTTACAGCTTTGGAAACCCTAGTAGGCAGTAATACTTAGAGATGTCCTAAAGGATCGCTGTAAGTCAGAATCTACTAGATGGAAGTGGGTTTTTAAACTCTACTAGGAAAACCATCCTTATGGTTCCATATGGCTTTATTGTGGCAGAGATTGAGTTTTTATCCTAACACACCTTCTCTTCTGCTTCCTGTGTACAGGCTGTAGAATGTTGAGTTTGGCACATGGTCACTCAATATAAAGAACACATTTTCCAGTCTCCCCTGCAATTGTGTGGCCATGTGTCTAAGTTTTGGATGATGGAAGGTGAGCAAAAGCAAAAAGGGCAACTTTAAAATCATTCCCTTAAAGGAGAATTTGGTCCTTCATTTCCCTTCCCTTCCTGTGGAAGTAAACATCTGGCACCAAGGAGATGTGTTACTGGAGCAAAAAGACAAAAGAAGTACAATTCTCTAAAGATTCTACAGAGAAGAGCCACATCGCTCTCTTAGATTTTGTTGCTCAGATTCTTACATGAGAGATAAGTAAACTTTTATTCACTTTAAACTATTCTTGGTTTAGACCTCTTTCACCTTCAGGAGAGTTTATATAATAATAGCAAATACACATATAACACTTACCATATGCCAGGCATTATTCTAGGTTTTTTTTAACACATTATGTGTTATTTAATGCATCAAATAATGCAACTTTTCAAAGTATTTATTATCTATATTTAATAGAAGCAAAAATTGAACACAGGGATGTCAAGTCAATGGTAGATCCAGGACAGGAACTCAGGCATTCTGACTTTGGAGTCCAAAGTTAACTCGTTACTAATGAGTCAATTACAATTCAAGATGACTCTATAGAAGAGAGTAAAACTGCCCCATAGGATTTCCAAGGCTGTAAATCTTTATGGGAGCAGATTGCCACATCTTTCTCCTGCTGATCTGCTGGTGGATTTGAGCTATCAACCTGTCTGTTAGCAGCTGAGCACTTACCACCATGCCACCAGGTCCCCACCTAATCATGACTTTGCCATAACTCTCAGACTAAGGTCTCATCATTTAGCATAATGCTATATATTTAATAAATATTAACTAAATATTTGTTTTATATATTAAGAAGTAATCAACTTATCAAAACCATTTAGCTGTGTTTAGATGTCTCTTAAAATGGATGGATTTGTTGATGCAATTGTTGATTTTCCTCTTCTATATAGGGGGCACTTCATACCTGCTAGCCCATTATGCAGCCAGTCCCTCACACCTCTGAAATTATCCTGGTATGTAGTCAGGCTATTGCTGAATAGACTTCATCCTGACAATACAAAAGCACCAGACAATTGGAAAAGAGCATGGATGTATAGTATGAAGAATCGAGGTAAGGCATGGACATTGCTTGCTCTTTGTGTATTCTGTTAACACTGTGTCCAGCAAATGATTTATGATAGTGGAAAAATCATAAGCATAAATGACATATTTTCACTCAAGGAATTCAAAATCCAAGTACAAAATGTTTCCAAATATCTCAATTATGTTTTGCCTTTAATACAGCTAAAAAAAAAAAAAAACCTCACTGCTGTCGATTCGATTCAATTCATAGCAACCCCTCCTTGGGTTTCCAAGGCGGTATCTCTATGGAAGTAGATTACCCAACCTTCCTTCTGAGGAGTAGCTGGTGGGTTTGAACCACCAGCCTTCTGGTTAGCAGTCAAGTCCTCTTCAAAAAATGAACTCCAGCAAATCATGTTTTCAGGAGAGAGGAGAACAAGAATGCTGACAAATATATTGTTTTTCTCTTTTATTTTCCTTTGCCCTCCAAAATTCTTTTTGGCTTTTTCTGATCAAAAAACATGGCCAATCTCTTTGGAATTCTTTTATTTTCCCCTGTTTCCCCAAGTATCAAGGAATAAATCTATAAAGATTCACAGATTCAGGTGTTCAGTTTTCCAATAGTGAATAGCCACTTTGCTTTGTTGTTGTTGTTATGTGCCGTGGAGTCGGCCCCGACTCATAGCGACCCCTCCTTGGGTTTCCGAGGCAGTATCACTACGGAAGAAGCATTGCCTAACCTTCCTTCAGAGGAGTGGCTGGTGGGTTTGAACCGCCAGCCGTCTGGTTAGCAGGCAAGTATCTTAGCCACTATGCTACCAGAGCTCCCCCACTTTGCTTTAGATAACTTTAATTAAAGTTTCAAAAATGAACGATGAATCATAGGGCTTTTTGTTTAAAGAAATAATGAAGAATTTAACCAATTAATATATACTGGGAGTAAATGATTAATTGAAAATTCAGAGCACAATTATGCCACTCATCTTTATTGACAGTTACAGATTACAAAATCCACCACACCAAAAGTCAAGAATGTCTTGATTGACGATTAATTACTAAGACCAATTCTATCAAGGTGACTTCTAGTCTCTGTTTGCTAATTTGGAAAGTGCATTGTAGTTGTTATTTATAACCCTGAAAATTATATTTAGATCAATTTTAAACTCTTATATGTTTTATTATGTATTATATTATGTAATATGTTTTATTCAATGGCTTCCAAAATGAAATGAATGCTTTGTTTATGCCCACATTAGCACCCAACACATGGCTAAAGATGCCTTTCATTAATCACTTTACTAAAGAGCATTCTTTTTCATTGAAGCTTATGGTCCATAAGATGTTTAGAAGTATTCCTACATTGGGCTTTTCACTGAATTTTAAAGGAATAGGGAGAAAATAACAGTTTAGAATACTTGTAGCCAGTTGGAAAATGAATCTATATTAACTTATTTGCTACAGTCAGCGAGATCATACATATGTACACACATACATACATATTTCACATTTTACATCTAAAACTAAGTTTTCTCGACCTATAGTCCAAAAGTGAAGCTCCATGGTAAGTATTTCTAGAAAACCACTTGTGGGCCAAAAAAAAAAATCTAAAAGTGTATTGTAAATTTATATTCTTCTCTAGATCTCACTGGAGTAGAGGAAAATGATAATTGGGACACATTTTTCTAAATATATACCACCTCAGAACATGCCCAATTTCTGTACAGCCAACTGCATCATTAATCAGCAGTCTTTATGTTCACTGCTCATTTAAATTTTCACATATCCATCCATGAATAAATTTTGGAAGGAAAGATATTACTTAGAAAGATGAGTTTCTGGCAAAATTTTGGTTGGCTTAGTTTTTTCAGTTCCAAGACAGTTGGCTGCTATTGAATTGACAAATTAATTAAAACTCATGAAAGTTTCACTAATCATGTTTCAGGGTGGCCACATATCTCTTCTTTAACTTTCTGTTTTTTGCAGTCAACTCAAGTTATAATCATGCATTAACCATGATGTGTCTCTCTTACTTATAAAACTCCACAATTTGTTATCCCTCAGAACAAAAGCACTTTGAAATAGAGCCCCAAATATACTTTCTTAATACTTATTCTCTGTAACCATCTCATGTATATTTGAGTGCAAATAATACTTTGATAAACAGTATATGTCACAAAAATTTCTATCAGGGCTAAAGTTTATTGGAAAACATCCTGATCTTTGTAGTTAATACTTACAAAATCAGAAATGCATTCACCTCTCATACTTTTTATACAGTTAAATAAACGCAATGCAACACACTGCCGTCGAGTGGGATCCAACTCACAGTGACCCCTCTTTGGGTTTCCGAGGCTGTACGTAACAATAATGACAATCTCTACAGAAGTAGATTGCCTAACCTTCCTTCTGAGGAGTGGCTGGTGGGTTGAACCACCAGCTTTCTGGTTAGCAGTCAAATGCCTTAGGCAGCACTACAGTTTAGGTGACAATAATTCCATTTACATTATTATACATACTACCTTAGGACATACAGCAAAGATAAGTATCCCTGGCATAATCGGTAATTGGAAGTTTTTGCTGTCCTCTCTGTGTGTGCTAAAGGTGATATTCCCAAGCATACTTTAGCAGAGTCTTCTGCTGCAAACAAATTAATCAAAAATTATAATCTAGGAAGCCTTCCTCAATATAGTTTCAGATAAAATAGCATTTTATAGATCATAACAGCAATGTAAACAGACATAACTTAGACCAATTAGCTGGAAATCTTGACATACTAGATTACAGCCTTAGATCTATTAAGATGCAGAAGAAAAGATATGGGGTATTGAGAATGCTGGTTACATTCATCATGATTATGGAAACTGAAAAATGTGTTCTCCTCTTATCTTTTCTGGACAGAATGCTTTTACTGGCCTGGGACTCTGAAATAAATTGTCAACCAAACCCTTGAGACAAGTGCAAAATGCACCCAGAACTCTCCACATTAAATAAATTTTCAGTAGAATACAATAGAGCTCAAGGACAATGTGGTTTATTAAATAAACTAAAAAAAAAAAAAAAAAAAACTGAGAAGGCTGAACATTTTCTAGGTTCTCTGGAGATGTGAACTAGCTTTGATTAAGTGGGTGCTGAAAATATCCCTATGATCAAGGAAAACACTGGTAGAACAGCACTGAACTGCAGGTATATGTAGTGTATATTCCATCCATATGCAATGAGTCAAAAGTCTCTAGGAACCAACTAAAGCCATTTTCAGAACTCGTGTTTAGAGAATTCTTCACTTTTTGTAGCCGGGTAAGATATAAAGAAAAAAATTCTCCTTTCTACTTGAACCCCAGAAGAAAGCAATTTTCAGAGCTACCGTAGCAGATTGTATTAATTGAAGTCATTTTTTTTTCTGTACTTCTCTAAATTTCCCTCCCTCTATCATCAGTGTGTTGTGTGCTGAAGAATGAGTTCTAAGTGCGCTTTATGAAATATGTTTATGAAGCACCAATCACAGTGTTCAATGTATGTTAAATACATACTTGCTCCCCCTGTTCCATTAATAGAATGGCATTCATTGATTAAAATATATTTAGAGTTTTTAATTCAGCAAAATTTAATTGTATCCACTTTACCACTAAACAAGACGTTAAAAAATAAATAGATGAACATTGCCACCAAGTCAATTCCAACGTATGGTGACCCATGTGTTACAGAGTAGAACAGCTCCACAGGGTTTTCTTGGTTGTAATCTTTACAGAAGGAGCTTTGGTGGCACTGTGGCATTTGACTTCTAACAAGTTTGACAGTTCACACACAGCAGCCACTCTGTGGACGGAAGATAGGGCAATCTACTTCTGTAACGATTTACCAATAGGTTGGTGGGTTAACCAATAGGTTAGCCAATAGGTTGGTGGGTCAAAGTCACCAACTTCTGCATGGGAAGGAGATGAAGCAGTCTGCTTCCGTAAAGATTTACAGCCTTGCAAATACTATGGGGCAGTTCTATAGGGTCACTATGAGTCCGAATCAACTCAATGCCAGTGGGTTTAGTTTTTGGTTAATTTTTATGGAAGCACATCACCAGGCTTTTCTTCCACATTGTCTCAGGGTGGTTTCAAATTGCCAACCTTTAGCTTAGTGGTTTAAATGCAAAAAACGCATTTGTGACATTGAGGCTATTTTAAATATGACTTTAGAGAAAAAGGCTTGACTCTTTTTAACAAACTGAAATTAATCAAAGAGCTATCAACTCTCATTTAAATAATACACTTTCTGTCAGGTTTAACCAAGAAAGTAGATTAAAATAGACATGATCAGTTTTAAAACTGAATGTGTAAATGTTTATCAAATTTCCAGGGCCTTAAAAATCTAATAGCTATTGAATTTTGTAAACTTAAGTTAATTTGTTCCTGTAATTCCAATGATAATCTAGCAACTGCATTTAAAATTAAAGGGAATATAATAAAAACATACCAGAGAGAAGACAATCTTGTTTGTTCATTTTAGGATTCACATCACAATTTCAGGCTAAAAATCCATATTTTAAGTCTTGAGTGCTAAACACTTAACATTAAATAACCAAGGCTAAATGTCTCCATTGTCACTAGATTCCAAACCAAACCAAACTCACTGCCATCCAATTGATTCCGACTCATAGTGACCCTTATTGGGTTTCTGAGGCGGCAAATAGTTACGGAAGTAGATTGCCCTGTCTTCCTTCCACAGAGTGGCTGGTGTGTGTGAACTGTCAACCTGGTTAGAAGTCAAATGCTTTAGGTACTGTGCCACCAGAGCTCCTTAGTTTACATCAAATGACAAAGTGATAATGCTCTAAGCATATATCACAATTTCATTAAAAAGTCTACTTGTGGCTTGATTTTCAATACTGTTATTCAAAGTCCAAGCTCTGGAAAATCCAAATTGCTTTGTTGCAGGAAACATAAGACAAAAGGACTCCCCAGAATTGGAATCCTCAATGTTCCTGCTCTTGGGAGCAGTAAACAAATGAAGGAAAACAACTGTTTAACCGATTCCCTGTCATTCTATGCAAGCATGGCCTTTTCAGAAATAATTTCTTATTTCGTGTTCAAATCGTGCTTACCTTGAATTTCTTGTATGACTTAACCCCTACCTGTTGTCTTATGGGTGTGATATTTAAAGTGAGACAGAGAAAAAGCACTGGTAAGCTAAGGCTTGTTGATTATTCAAGAATGACAGGTACTTCAAAAATCAAATCTAATACAAATCAGGAAGAAACCTCTAGACTTCTGTCTTACAAGATAATTAAATTAATCACTGAATTACTAGATGATTCCACTGGGACTTTAATGGACTGAAATTAGGACATTGTAGATAAAATTACTTG
>NW_006921871.1:3262039-3278598 GCF_000298275.1 Orycteropus afer afer | reverse complement strand
TTTTTTTTTTTTTTTTTAAGAATAAATCAAATGTTGGTTTAGATGGAATCCTAAACAGAACCACAAATTAAGGGCTAAAGTGGCTTTTTAATTGTTGTTCTTATTATATGAGGTATTGTATGTCTTTGTAATAAACAGTTCGGCCTCTTGAATAATGCATAACAATAATAATGCCATATTTTAGTGTGTTCATGAAAAATCTGAGATACTGCCTACCCTAATTTGTGCACTTATTTTTTTCCTTGTATTTGGCTCCTGCTTTATCATTATGTTTTCTGAAATCTTCTTAAGGATATGGCAGATTTAGCAAGGATCAAGAAGAAGCTCAGATTTTTGACTGGGGCATTCTCCAACTGTGAATATCACTAAAGGCTGAAAAGCAATTTAATTAGTCACTAAGTGTGGAGAGTCTATTTAATAACAGGCCCTAATTGGCATTATTCCTGGTCATCTGAATAGAATGAAGAAAAGTTGAAAATGAATAGTAATAGATACAATTGCTTATTGTGGATATCTGAAAAAGTCTAAGACCTTGCTTCAAACCCTATCTAGATTCTAAACAACTTAATTTTTCATGAAAATTGGTGGTAAGTCTCACTATACTGAAAATACCACCAAGATGACTGTTACTATGAGTCCAGTTTTACTCTCAAGTATTTCCAGAATGCTTTATTTAAACCATGATCTAAAGAATTTAAAGCATGTTTAATAACATGATGAACAATGTCTAAAGGCTTTCAATGCTTCCCTTTACTCTTTCTCTGGATTTATACACAATTTGGAAAAAGAGGAGAGAATGATAAACTCCAGTTTATCAATGATAAAACTTTATTTTTTAAAAACTGAGATAAAAGGATTTTGTATATTGAGTTTCACACACTGTATTTAATCTGCCATTCATATTTATTGAGAGGTGGCATACACAGGGCCACCATGGAAAATAGGAAGTCAGGTAGGTTTTAGTTAAGGTCCTGCAGTGTGTCCTTTGGTAAATTATTTAATTTCCCAAGCCTCAGTTTCCTCATGTCTAAAATGGGAATAGATTGCTAAATTTTCAAGGTTTTAAGTATGGATTAAATGTGATGGTGTTGTAGAAGACTTAATGCAATGCTGGACACATAAGAGATACCCATTAATATATGTGTAATATATTTGAAATTAATCATTTGGAACTCAAATAGAAGTGTATAATGTCAAACAAGATATTCTTGAGAATCCAAATTTTAAATACTCAAGCATCAATATCTTTAAAATTCTATTGTAGAGGGGTTTTTTTGTTTTGTTTTGTTTTTTATGAGGCCAAATAATTTCCTCCCTAAATTGACAGGAAATCAAAGTCTGGGTTCTAATGCCACCTCTTCCACTCATTAAGTATGAGAACCTAAGTCTCCTTCATCTGATGTGTGAGGGTTTGAATTAATGACGTCTTACGTACGGTCTGTAAAGATTATAGATTATAGCCTTGGAAACAGTAGGGGGCAGTTCTAGTCTGTCCAATAGGGTTGCTATGAGTTTGAATCTACTGGAAGATAATGGGTGCTATTTCAGAATATTATATACCAGCAGCTGTCCATTTTATTTCTACCCATTGGGATCTCAAGTGTGTCAGAGTAGTACTGTGTTCCATAAGGTTTTCAATGGCTGATTATTTTAGAAGTAGATCACAGGCTTTCTTCTGAGGTGCTGCCCACTGAATTTGAACCACCAACCTCAGAATGTAAACTCAATGAACTTTAAGAGAAAAAGCCTCCTCTTCTATGTATGGTAAAGCCTCACCTGTGACAAGTTCTTCTTCACTTGTATGAAACCTGGTTTCCTTTGGAAGCCCAAATATTGGACACTCTTTCAGTTGTACACAAAATCAGGGCAGATAGTCACCCAGAAAAGGTGCAGAGCTGACATGCTCCCAGCCTACATTGTTTAGGCTAATTTTCTCGTTATCTTTGATGTTACCAAGGGAGCTTTGCCAGCTGCCTTCCTGGCAATAATTATTAATTGCATTTGCTCAAATTTGCCCTTCCTCCAAAGTCCCCTCCAATATAACAGTGCTGTTCTGAGAGCCTAGGAAGTGCAACTCAAAGACTGTAATCTTTCTCTTTCCAAACAGCTGCCTGCAAATAACCCTCATGGTTACAATGAACCTTATACCATGTATGGTTCTTAGAAAGGACCCTCCATTTAGGGCTAAGGATTTGAAGTGTGTACCTAAATAAAATAAACCTCATTATATTTCCAGTTCTGTATGATATATACACACTAATAGAGGTAAAAATCCAAAGCACCACTCCAAAAACCATTTGGCTTTGTAACAGAACATTTCTTTGAGTTGAGTACAGTACTAAGATATAGGAAGAACTTAATATTTTGGCAAGGGATTGATCTTCTTAGAATAAAATAAAAGTAAACTTTTCTACCACATACTGTAGTCCCTTTTTATAAGTTTAGTTCATTTATCCCTTAGCAGCCCCTATAATTAATTGAAAAATCAGGCCTATGGCATCTGCATATACTAGCTTCTGAGCTGTCTTGGGTAAATTCAGTTGGGCTGAGATCTGTTGGTGGCAATTTTAGCTCTTATTTGAGCAATATGAAAGATTACTGTGGTTAAGCATTCAGTTGCTAATCTAAAGGTTGGTGGTTCAAACCCAACAGCCACTCTGTGGGACAAAGTGGCAGTCTGCTTCCATAAAGATTTACAGCCTTGGAAACCCTATGGGGCAGCTGTACTCTGTAGTATAGGGTCATTATGAATCAACTCCAAAACAATGGTTTTGTTTTTTTAAAAAAACTTAAATTTAAATCTTGATCAACCAGATGCTAGGATAAGTTTCTTAACCTCTCTGATTGAGTTTCCTCATCTACAAAAGGGAAAAAATATTACTACCTAGTTCTGTAGCTATTATGAGGCTTAAATGAAGTGACACATAAAATTATTAGTATAGTAGCTGCCATGGAGCGGGTTCTGTGATAATTTGCAGTTACTATCATTATTCTTGTGCCAAAGCTGCAAGGAGATCACATCTTCTGACCTCCTCTAACCCCACAAGAGGAAGACAGAATCACCATCAGTAGCCCAAGGCCTATTCCTGTGAGGCCAGACATACCACCTCCCTCCAGCCTTTCACCAACCCCGACACTAACTGTTCCTCCTGCAGCACCCACCACGTCTATGTTGGGCTCGATAAATTGCTGCACTGGCCACACAGAACTCACAGATTATGGGGTTTATTAGGGAAACAACAGGCTACAATTCATGTTCAGAAGTGCACTCAGTCTCTTGCTGCCAGCTGTCTCAGTAGCACATCACACTCTCAGCGCAGCGTGTCTTTTGCATCTGTCTCTCACCAAGTGAGTGCCTCTCATGTCTCTGTCTCAGCAAGTGCATGTCTCTCAGGAGCCTGTTTCTCTCAGCAGCACATCTTTCTCAGCCAGCAGTCAGAGTGACTCTTTCTGCCTCTAGGAAGGCTCCTTTTGAGCCTGGCAGAGTGGCCAAACTAACCAATACCAACATCAGAATTCTATACACCTGACAGAGTGTATAGGTGTATAGGGTGTATAGGGACAGGTTCTCGAGTACTGGCTTGACCTACATGGTGTTTACCTTATGATAATTTGCTTACTCATACCTTTACGTTGCCCTCAGTTTTCTGTATGTTTGTTATATCCCGAACAATAAAGAAGTTAAATAAAAAGAAGTGAAAATAAAATTTATAGTAACCAAAACCACTGTATATGAAAATAGACAAATTCTTAAACACGTTTTACTGGTAAGTATGACTCAGATAGGTTTCTTATCCATTAACTTGTCAGACCCACTTTACACTTAACAAGTCAAGATATCCTGTGGAAACCATTAACTCAAGAGGACCTGGGTTAACGTCACTGCTATATGATGATATCCTTTAAATAATGCACAGCCACTACTCTTTGTGTCTTGAATTATGGCAAACAATTACATTATACAAAAAGTGAGGGATGAAATGTGTTCTACTAAAATACTATCCTTATTTCATGATTTTCTGAATGTCACCCAACTATCTAATGCAACCAGTTTCCACTCATCAATGTAATTTCATATGCTTGGTAATTTTTTCTGCTGGCCATAATTCTTAGTAAGTTTACTCTCTGCCAGTGCAACCAGATTTTGAGATTTCTTCCTCAATCCTATGTCATGTGAAAAACCTGGATGTGCTTAGATCTAGGATCTTTTGTTTGTACTTAGAAGGAAAGGTTGTACTATTGGAAGGTGAACAAAGATAGGCAAGGTTGGGGAATAGCCATAATATGGAGTGAGAAAAAAAGAAAAGAAATGATGTATAGGCACAGCTGACTTGGACCTGACAGTAGTAGCTCTACATGATGTCTGAATATTATTTGTTTTATTTAATCCTGGAAAATTTTGCACTTTTCATACATGGTCACAGAATCATTATTTAAATTCTCAATCTAGTTATTTTTGAAAGTACTTTGTGGCAGTGCTTTCATATTTTCTATGTAATTTTTATTTCCCATTCTGACAGTTCAGGTTATTCTTTTAAGCATGCATTCCAAATCCCCAACCATGGTTTCTACTCCAAACATGTGCTGATAATTGAGGTGTGCTTTGACAGTAGAGTGTTCATAGTGCCCATTCTTCTGAATTGTTTTTACTTCCTCTTCCCACACATGAGGACCTCTGGTAGCGTAGTTCCTAAAGTATTTGACTGCTAACCAGAAGGTTGGTGGTTCAAACCCACCAGCCACTCCTCAGAAGAAAGGTTAGGCAATCTACTTCCATAGTGATACTGCCTCAGAAACACAAGGAGGGGTCGCAATGAGTCAGATACGACTCTATGGCAGTGGGTTTGGTTTTGGTTTGGTACCCACGTGAGAAAATGTCTGTATTTTCTTAACCCCCAGGGTAAGCCAAATAAATCTGTCATAATTTCAACCATCACCTTCACCATCAACTCAAAATTAAACAAAAAATAACAATTGACAAAAATAAACCACCTTTATATGCCTTTTAAAGAATTTTAGATTTTGACAGGGGCAATGATTCTCAAACTGCTGTGTACATAAGCAAGACATACGCAACTTTTTAGAGCACACTAGGGGAATCTGGCTCAAGTCTCAGGCTTCTCTCTGAGTCACTGCCTTAGGCATAGGAGATTGAACATAGCTGGCTGCAGACACTGGTCATAAATATTAAGACATAAATAAAAGTATAAGGTGACACTACATGAGAGCAAATAAATGTTACAAGGAATGCATCCAGAATGATGTATATGAGGGATTTTTCCTGATGAAGTAAAAAGCCTGAGCTGAGCCATCAGAAAATAGAGTTAGTTCCTGTATGAGGAAATATTGCATCTGTGCCCATTAATGAAGGCCAGGATGGTGAAAAACTATAATCTATTCTTTTTGCCTTTCACTTTGCTCATTCTCACTTGACTTTCACAATTAAACCATCATAATTTGATTCCTAAGTACCACAGAAACCACCTCTCCGTGTGCCTTGGATGAGTGGTTATTGAAACTTTTAGGGTGTTCCTGAGTTTTCTGGCAATCTGGAGCAATGGAGAGAGGAGGAGAGTCAAGTCAAATTCTCTCTGAAGGTGCCTCCTTGCCTTGGATACTATGGACCTTAAGGTCATTTGCTTGATAATCTGCCCTGTGGGTTCGAGTAAGCTTTAGACTCATTGGGATTGTGTTGATAAGGAAGTTGTGACCAGAAGAAATAGAGGTAGGCACCAAATGCACAGCAAGAAATGGATACTTAAGCAGACAGAAAATTCACAAGGATGCTATACTACTACTTAGTTGAGGAAGTGAGGATCATCTCAATCTAAGAGTAACTAGCCCAATTAAAACAAAACAAAACACACACACACACACATACATATGTATATATATGATGGATATCAGAACCTTCCTTTTGAGAAAGACATCAGGATTGCAGGGATTATTTAATGTTTTTAGGGAAGAGAAAGTTGAAAGAGTAGCTAAAGATACAAAAGAGAAATGTTGATACCTTCATGATTTTACAAAATGACCTTCCTCTCAGCAAGTAGAATCTGAGTACAAGGATTTTGCCATGAAGCTCTCACATGGAGCTCTGTTCTAAAGGATTTGTACATTAATATATAAGTACAGTGCACAGTGGGTTTCTAATCTGACAATATATAATGTAGTTTAATGAAAACAATTACTAACAAAAATAATTTACATACAATTTCACATGTTCACTCTTGAGTATCTGAAAACTCTGAGAAAAAACTGCAGAATAGCTAGATTCTATTTGTAGGCAAATCTTTATCTGGAGACCTCAATCTCAGTCTCTGATGGAGAGAAAGTAGTCTTCCTCTCACATGAATACTGAGGAATGCTGAGAAATAGTAGTTTCTGCAGACAACTTGCTTGCTTCAAAAAGATAAGCTTCACTTTCATCTCTTTCTCATATGGCTTTGAGTGATTTTGTTTGAACAGGGTTCCTGATAATTAAAACAAAACAAAACAAACAAAAAACACTCTCTAAAATCCTCTACAAAGCACTCTATTTCTCCTTCTCCTTTCTTCTTTGACTCAAATCAGAAGCACCTCACGATAATTAAAATAAGCAGAGGTAGTCTCCTTCCTTCAGGTTCTTACTTCTCATCTTTCACCAGACTTAAAACCAGAAGAGCTCTAATCCCTCAATCAGGGTGAAAAATATTCCGTTATAAGTGAGTTGAAATCAGTGATGTTCTGAATCTATTTTAAAGAACCATTGTGTTCTGATTAAGAAAGCTTTAGTAGTGTTGATGTGCAAATGAAAACATGAAATGTAACAGAGTTAAGAATAAAAGGTTCCTAGGGCAATCCTATTTCCGTAGTGATACTGCCTCGGAAACCCAAGGAGGGGTCGCTATGAGTCGGGGCCAACTCGATGGCACATAACAACAACAACAGGACTGTATACTCACTAGAAGGATCACAAAGACTAATGCCAAGTTTCAGAGAAAACTAGTCAGCAATTAAAATCATGCTCACATGGGTCCCAGCCTGAGTCCTGGGGAGCTTAGAGCAATTTCTAAACTCTTCTGTGCTTCATTTTTCTCACTTTTAAAATGAGGCTATGGAACTAGATGATCTCAAAACGCTTTCCCTACCTTAAATGTTATGGTTTTAACCCTTCTCTGTAAGCATTTTCTTTTTCTGATTAAAAAGTAATGTATCTTTAGAAAATATAAATATAAGTAAGAAAGTATACATTCCTAATAATTCTACTACCCATAGATATTCAGTGTGGTGTATTTCTCTAGATAATCCTTCCTTTGATTCTTAAAACCAAACCAAACTGAAACAACCACAGAGCAACAGCAACCACAATAAAAGACCATGGGATCTCTCCTTTCTGCTTTATCTCTCCAATGAATACATGAGTCTATTCCTGTTTTAGCATTTAAGTGCTTAACAGTTGAGGTTCTGGCAACCAAAACTGTGCAGGCAGCAGCTCCATTTTTCTCAGAATCAAGTGAAACTGAACAGGCAATTAAAAGTTACTGAACTGCAAGGTAAAATTACTTCTCTGCTCTGCTGCTGGATGACTAAAGAGGAGAGACAATGGAAATCATATTTAGAATTAAGATAGAAGAATGGAATGTAGCAGTCTGCTCTACTAAAATGGAATCTATAAACATTAGACATAATCAGAGGCACTTCAATCACACTCTTTGCTCACAGTTAGATGGAAGATTACACAAAACAAATGTGCAATGTTCAAATCTGTGGCATTGCTGGTTAACAGAAGGCAGTTCCCTCCCAGCCCACATGGTGATCCAAATTCTCTCCTGTACAGTCAGTGCCCAGCTTACAAATGGGCTATGCTCCAAAAGCCTATGTGTAAGCCAGTTACTCCAAGCTTTGAATTAAGTATCTCATAGAATTAATGTTATAAATGGTTCTTAGCTTCCTACACTAGCCCACAAAGATCTGCTTATTAAAAGATACACAATAAAAGGATAACATCAAAAGTAGTATAGAACCTAACCTCCATAGTAATGTTTCCCTGGAAATTGTATTCAGAGTTCAATGACAGGAGTACAGAAATAGATCTCCCCTTCTGAAAGTTTCTGGTGGGAGTTCTCATCTCTGGAAACAAATAGTAGGGTAGGGAGTATAGAGGTTAAAAGATTTCAGGAACTCAATCAAGAATATTAGTGGAGAGGCATCTATGGCATGGCAGAAGGGGAGAGCTGGGAATGTGATCTGGAAAGTATATGAAGAAATAATAACTAAAAAACAGAGGAAGAGAAATTTCATCTAGGGTCCTCTTCTGTATGCTAAGATCATGAGCTCTTATTTTAGTAAGAAGCTTGAGGACTCTGTAGCCAAGGAAAAGGTGGAGAGGAGCAGAAGTTGAACATCTACTGTGGTACTTTCAACTAACCTTTATTCCTGAAACATCATCAAACATCAATTAATCCATCTTCCTCCCACATTTAATTAGGAAGGACAATAAAAAAGAATAATTACTGTTACCAGGAGACATAAGAACTTTTTTCTTAGAGTAGACTGGCGTTCCATTCGCTGTCAATATGGTGTACTAAATGCTCAGAGAAACCCTTCCTAGTATGCACTTAATAAAGCAGATAAACTATGAAACATAAGTTAAAAGGCATGGAAAAGACAGGAAAAAAATTCCAATATGCATGTAGTCAGTGTTCCAGGAGGACAGGGAAAGAGAAGAGAGGATAGGCTGAGAATTGCACATAATTAATGAATGATATAATTAAACACACCTAGTGAATCTAAAATAAATAAATAAAAACAAACCCTTATCCACAGGAGGCACAATGCAGTGAAATGACAGAATACCAAAAGAAAGAGATCTTAAAAGCTGGTGGAATGAAAGAGAAACTGGAAAGAAATAACAATTAGATTCACAACTGACTTCTTAATACTTATAATAGAAACTGGAGGACAATGGGAAAATATCTTCAAAATAACAAGAGACAACAGCTTTTTCTATTACACGTGTTATACATAGTGATGGAACATTTTAAGAACAAAGTTTAAAAAAGAATCATCCAATTAAATTGAGGAAGAAAGAAGTCACTGCAAAAAGATTCTCATTAAAGGAACTTCTGAAGAATGTAGATAAAGTAAAATAAAAATTATTCCAGAAGACAAATCTAAGATAGAAGGAAGAAAATAGTAAATGTCTGAATCAATCTAAAGAATAATTTACTTAATAAAAATGTCAAGAATATCTAATTTATGATATTAATAAAACTAAACTCAAAGCTACCAAAAGCATGTCAGCCTAAAGACATGATGATGGGAATTAAAGCTTACAAAGGTTCTTTTATTATCTGGGAGGAGGACATCAGTGAATCTTAGATTCTGTAACCTTAAATATACATCTTTTATATGTAATTATTTCAGGGTAGGAAAGGAATTTTTAAACAAGACATACAAACTCAGACTATAAAGGGAAATATTATTTTTCTACATTAAAATAAAGAACGCCTGTTCACCAATAGACACCATTAAAAAAAAAATCAAATCACAAACTAGGAGAATATATCTCAAAATATAAAGAAATCCTAAGAATCCATACGAAAAACAAACCGCCTAATAGGAAAAATTGGACAAAAACGGTAGACATTTCCAAAGAGAAGAAACACAAATAGCCAAGTAATATGTGAAAGCATACACAACTTAATTAATAACCAGGAAAATTCTAATTAAAATCTCAATAGGATACCATTCCATATTCACCAGATTGGCAAACATTTAAAAGTTTAGATGAGGACATGGGACATGAGAATCCCTATAATCCTATGTGCAGAGAATGGCACGTGATTGATGTCATCAGAAAATTTAACATGGGCATCTCATGTTCATTATATATCCTCCAACACCACCACTGTCCTAGAGGAATTCTTGGACATGATCCTCAGTCATATAAAGAAAAATTAGAAGAATATCATTTGCAAGTACAAAAATTCAAAAGCAACAACAAAAATATCACCCGAATATCCATGAGCAGTTGAATGAATGGTGATATTATGTTGTATTTATCCAATAGAATAGTATACGAGGGTGACAAGGAATTAATTAAGTGCTATAATATTGTTCACTCAAAAAAAAAAAAAAGTTGAGATACAAAAACAAAGAATATGAACATTATTTTTTCCATTTAAAAAATTCAAAAATGGGCAAAACTATACAGTATATCATTTACAGATGTGGTAAAGCTACATTTGAAAATAAGGAAATTGTTAATGCAAATTTCAGTATGTAGCTATATCTGAAAGACAAAAGAGGGAGAGAGGGAGCACACACAGTGCTTCACCTGTAACCAGGGCTCTGCTTTTTAAGCCGTGTTCTGAGCACTAAGTTTTCTTAATTCATAATTTTACTTCAATCTATATATATATAGATTATATAACCTTTTGTTTACAAAATGTTTTCACAATAAAATGTAAAATAAAGAAGCACATTTAGTATTGCTAATTGTAATCTAATAATTGTAATTAACAATTTTAAATGAAGAATTTTAGTTTTGCTTTTAAAGTGAGAAATGTTTTAAATGTAGGGTTTTTATCAAAAGTTACACTTAAAAAATGGTGAACCTGTAGGTTAAATTGGGGCCATTCTCTGACTCCTACATTTTCACAGTGTCAGCGGAATAATAACGACTCCAGTTATACCAACTGAGAGTTGAAAATGTCTGTTTGTTTAATTATTTTAGTTTGTGGTTCAGTTTTATGGTGTTTCCTCATCATTAATTATATATTGCAGTTGCATTATGCAAAATGAAAACAAATAAAATTGGAAATACTACGCTTCATAAAATATAGCATAAAGTCACAGCGACTCATACCCACAGTTACTATTGTGTTTCTGGTGTTGTTCAGAGACTGCATTACGAATTATGGATCTCAAACAACTTTATCTCAAAATGTTTGAGTTCTGTCACCCTAAAGAATAAAAGATGTGCCTGAGTCGTGCAATTGCTCAGCTGCTAACTCGTTCAACTCCTAACCAAAAGGTGGGAAGTTCTACCCGGAGGAGCCCTGGAAGAAAAGCCTGGCGAAAAATCAGCCTTTAAATGTCGTACTGAACACAGTTCTCGTTTGACAAACATGAAGTCACTGAGAGTCAGAATCAACAAGATAGCAACTGGTTAAAGAAAGGAGACCTCTGACTGACCTGACCAGTGGCACAAGCATGGGTTTTGATCCAAGACGAAGACCTTCCTCTTTCATTCTTGCCCTTTCTCCAATGTCAACTACTTTCATAAAACTTATTGCACTAATATAAGAAAATGACTCAAATGTTAGCACTACCTTCCAAAATTAATTGTGTAATTCACCTAGTTTCTAGTCAATCATCAGTACTTACGGGAGTGACCCACACTAAGAACAATGTATTGAGGTTGGGTTGAGAAGGAGAATGCCACAAAGACCTTGAGGTCTAGAAGACTGGCTCAGGTCAGAAAAGTTGTTTTAAGCCCTACTCTATTGAAATTTCTTGGTTCAAACACCAGCTTCTGAACGGCACAGTCCTGAACTCACAGTCAAATCTCCCCTCACACCCACTCCCTCTGTCTCCCAAGCAGGGACCTCACAAGCTCATTTAGCTTCTCCATCCTTGCCCCTCCCCCAGTAGTTCTACACAAGTAGTGATGTTTTCTGTTAGGTATACAACACCATCACTAGGGAAAAGTCCCAGATCTTCTACCCAGAGGACAAAGTACTGTAACAAGAGGTATATGGTAACAACATAATCAAAACCTAGTAATTTCCTGGTAAAACTGAGCTTTCTAACCATCCCCACTACACTTTCATCCCTCCTCAGTAAATCTTTCTATAACCAGAAACATTCCAAAATGACAGATGATTTAAAGATATATAAGCAAAAATTCCCACAGCATTCTAAAGTCATCAAGTGAGTCACAATTCTAATTAGAAGATGTCTTAAGTTATAACATTTATAATAATTCTTTCTTATTTATATAAATGAACGATAAATTCTTATTAAAAAATCTTGATCTAGTCTTATATCTAGTGTGTGCTGTTGTTAGTTGCTGTGGAGTCAATTCTGACTCATGGTGACCCCATGTATACAGAGTAGAACTGCTCTGTAGGGTTTTCAGGGTGTGATCTTTCCAAAGCAGTTCACCAAGTCTGTCTTACGAGGAACCTCTGTATGAATTTGAATTGCCAACCTTTAGACTAGTAGTCATGTGCTGAACTGTTGGCACCAAATAGGACTCCTACTACGAGATTAGCATTAGGTTAGCTTGAGAGAGGGCATTTTTTGTTTGCTTTTGTAAAGAAATAGAAGAAATGGGAATGGATAAAGGTGATGGTTGAACATGATTATTGTAAGTTAAGGTCATTGAACTGTATATTTGAAGAATATTGAAATGGCAACTGTTTTGTTACATATACATTTACTACAGTAGAAAATAAAAAGTCCCTGAAAAGGAAGGAGGGGTAGTAGAAAAACAAACACCATGCTGATGCTCTACTTGGAAAGAGAACATGTGCTCTTCAAGAAAATTAGATGAACACAGAGAAAGCAGTATAATAAGGTAGGAAATTATTTGGCAATATCATTAAGTGACACAGAAGTTCAAAAGAGAAATATCAGCATGAGCAGGGCTATTAAGTGAAAGCTTCCAAGAGGAAATAGAAACAGGTCTAGGACTTACAGAATAACTATGGAAATTAAACACAGAATTAAGGTCAAGTGTGTGAAGATAAGCAAGGGCTATGGCAGCTTCAGGGTATAGTACAAAGAAGAGTTTAATGAATTTTCCCAGTAGCTGCTCTGATGAGTGTATGAAGCAAAGGACCACAAACACCCAGAAGTCTGGTTGTTTTATTCATTGAACTAATGTCATGTGCATCAAATGCCATCTGATTCAAACAGCAATGGTTTGCACTCCTCTATCCTTTGATAATTTGCTGGCAGCATACACCTTCTGTCATGCCAAATTACTGCAGCCCTGGAGTTGTGTAGGAAAATCTGTGGTGGCAAATTAAGTCCTTGTCATCCTGAAAGAATACAGGCATTCAGAATTGATTATTAACAACTGGAAAGCTGAGGATGCAAGGAGAAAATCATACCCTCTATGGCCAAAGTCCCAAAGCCAGTAACCATGTAAACATTAACATTAGGTAGTCTCTTTGGAACAAAAGCATGCTTTGGCCTCCAGCCATGTTCAATTCAGACAGCACAGCATGCAGGTACACCAAAACACAAAGGAAAATGTGTTGCTAGAATGCATGTTCCTACACCAATGAGGGGCATAAAATACCCCATGATATCCAGTACAACACGATCACTGGTCTAACACATATTCGTATTCTGTCTGTATTCCTACCACTGAGAAGTCAGAGAACTAGCAGGAAGTATAGTGTTGAAATCAGGAAGTCATAACCCATGAGGACAAGATTTGTTCACTGAGAGAGATAATCTGAAGTTCATTTCTGTAGTGTATGGCAATTCTCCTTTTCTGTCCCATGTACCAGTGATGCAATTCATCCTGCTGAACTTTAAATAGTTTATCTAGAATACATGGACAATACAAATTTGAGCAGAAAAGCTGGAAAATGTGTACACTTGCAAAATGAAGAATCTTCCCCTTTGTCTGATCAAAAATATACTTTTTAAAAAATAGAAGGGGGTGCTAAATATTAGCTACCTTTTAAAAGATAGCGTATTTATTGTTGTTGTTGTTATATGCCATCGAGTCGGACACGACTCATAGCGACCCCTCTTTGGCTTTCCGAGGCAGTATCACTATGGAAGTAGATTGCCCCATCTTCCTTCTGAGGAGTGGCTGGTGGGTTTGAACCACCAGCCTTCTGGTTAACAGTCAAGTGCCTTAGGCACTGTTTGGTTTCATTTTAAACTGGTGGCTAAATTACAGAGATTAACATAATTAGCCGTACTTTTCAGTAACTCTAAATAATAACAGTAATATTAACAATGGCAGCTAACTAAGATCTATGAAAACAGATGCTACAGTGAATTCTTTAAACATGATCTCATTTAATTTTCACCTCTCTTATTGCATAAGTTTTATCTTACCCCTTTTATAGGTAGGTACTAAGTTATTGGTGAGAATCAAGATACAACGGAAGCGTAGCTAGGTTAACAGACCCACCTGGAGTCACACAGCTAATAAATGAAGTAAAATAAAACAAAACAAAAAATAACCTGGTCTGACTCATTATTTGAATTTTATGCTTTTTTATATATATACATGTCTGTTGATTAATTAATTAATCAATTCAAGTCATGATAGGGTTTAATTTAGTGACTGAGAACTGACTGCTTGTCCAGTTGTTATGAGTAAGGAGGTTATCTAGAGACAAGGGTTGACCAGAGACTATCAAATGGGCCACTCAAGGTCACTTCTTTTTCTTTTTTTAATCACCTCAGTTCTGTAAGAGAAGAGGTTACAGCCTCAAAGTAATCATTTGGGAAGGAAGAACACATATACACCAAATATTTCTTAATTGATGATATGATAGTATAGGGTGCTACAAAGGGGGATGAATTAAGTAATTAAGCCAAAGAAGAGACATTTCTATTCAGTTCTATATTAACTGTGTTTTTAACATAGTTGATTGCTAGGAGACAACCATCTTTAGTATACAAACACACTTTATATAAGGAATTGACAATGATGATTTGTTAGTCAGAAAATTTTTCAAGTGATAATACATTTAGGATTATATTACCTGTAACTATGAAAAGCTCTTTAATCTATCACTAGATATGACTACTAATAAAAATAAATAGAGGCAAAATATGAACTTAAATATTCATTTGATCCTTGTTTTCATCACACATTTACTTATAAGTCAATGCTATTTTATTTTTTCCATTAGATATATTTCAATTCAGTTATCCCAAAAAATAAGAAAAAAAAAACACTATTTTTTTTCTCTCATTTTTTTTAAAATTTTTATTGTGATTTGGGTGAAAGTTTACATAGCAAATTCATTTCCATATAGCAGATCACATATACTTCGTCTCATGGAATTGACTGTAATTTCCCACAGTGCAACAGCTCCCCTCCCTCTTCCTCCCCATAGTTACTTCTTCAATGTGTCCTTCCCTCTATGCACTCCTGCCCCCTGAGCTGTCTCCCTGTGCATACACAGCCCTTCTATTCTCCAATGATTGTGCTCTCCAAGGAGTGTATCTACCTGATGTAAATGTTAAGCTGATATGCCAAAAAACTAACTCAACAACTTAAACTGCAAAGCTACAATTTAAAAATGAAGCCCATGGAATGAAATTTTAAAGGATACTATTATCCCTGAAGATAGTTCATTCCTTGATTCCAGTGTTTTATCTGTAAGTCATTCCATGATAATCAGCCCACCAATATTTTAAAACATACCCTAATATGATGATTTCTCCTTCCATTATAAAATCATTTTAGTATTATTTCTCACTATTAACTCTGATTTTGAAAAGTTGAGATGATTTCTTGTATGTTAGAATTTAGCTGCAAATTAAAAAAAAAAAAAAAAGTTATTAAATAATGTTCTTCCAAGATTCAACTCATAGGTCACAGCTTTCATAAAACTTTATGAGAAGCATGCTTCCACCTGATTAAGAAATCCCTCAAAGGTCTGCACTGTACTCTATATAAATATCTAGCTTCTGTTATTGCATGAGGTCTCAGACTTAGTATGCAACAGATTGCTGGTCCTCAGCTTTAGAGTTCCTGATTTGTTATGCCTTGGTAGAATCCAACATTTGCATTTCTAGGAAATCCCCAGGTGATGCTGATGCTTATATTGCTGGTCTGGGGTCAGCACTTTGAGCACCACTGTTTTATGTATATCAGTTTCAAAGCTGACCTCCTACTATCATACATGACTCACTAAAGAACAGACATGATGTCTGGCACATACTAGGTACTCAATTCGTAATGGTGAGCAATAGAATGTAAAACGATGTCTGCAGTGCTTGAGACAGAACCAAATGAACAGTGTGGGTTTCCAGGAAATAACAGAGGGGCAATCTATGGAAAAAGTTTCCCATTGTTGCCTATTTTATTTACATCACTGAGAAGTTAATATTCTAACTTTAATAAATGGCTTAGTGACCAAATAAAAGACAGGCATATGAGCTGGAAATTTACATCAGGCGGATACACTCCTTGAAGAGATAAAGGCTATGTATGCACAGGGACACAGCTCGGGGGCAGGAGTGCAGGGGAAGGAAGGGGACAGGGAAGAGGTAACTGTGGGGAAGAAGTGGGAAGATAACTGTTGCATTGTGGGAAACTGCAGTCAATGTCATGAGACAAAGTGTATGTGAGCTGCTATATGGAAAATGAATTTGCTCTGTAAACTTTCACCCAAATCACAACATTTTTTTTATTTAAAAAAAAAAAACTGCTTAGTGAAAAGCATCAAGGTTTGGAGGTGGGGCAAGATGGCGGACTAGGCAAAAGGATTGCACAGACCCTCTTCAACAAAGAAAAGGGAAACCAATTAACACAGACACAGAAGATAATCTTGGACTCCTGAGCCTTGAAGGAAAGGATGCAG
>NW_006921871.1:3230031-3254144 GCF_000298275.1 Orycteropus afer afer | reverse complement strand
AAAAAAAAAAAAAAAGCATCAAGGTTTAAAGAAAAACAAAATTGTTAATCAATGCTTGATCTAAGTCCCTCTAAGCCCTTTTCTAAAATACGTCTAATACGGCACTAAGCTAACATTTACTTAGCATATACTATAAGAAAGTCAGCAAGCTAGAAAACATGGGAAATAACAAGTTGAAGAAAATACTCTTCCATTTTAATCAAAGGGGAACCAAAAAGAAGTTATCATACAGGCTAGGGTACTGTCAGTACCAGCTGCCAAAAACAAAATATATGTGGCAGAAATTCAAAGTAGTGCAGAATAGATTATGAGGTAGAGAAGAGATAGAGAGTTAGGGGAAAAGATAGAAAGTTAAGGGATGATAAAAAGCTGGGATCAAGGAAGCGGGGGATTTGACTATAAGACCCTGGATTTTGAATTATTTGAACTTATTTCAGTAGCAGTTGGGAGAAGGTAATACTTTAGCAGGGATAAGTGTCAAGCAATGTTTGGCTTCAGTAGTAGGAGACTAGAGGCAGGGAGATGAATGTGAAAGTTATTAACATGGTCTCCACAAGAGGTAACAGTGTCTTAAAGTAGGTGGTGTCAGTAGAATAGAAGACTGATTGAAGCAGAGACAAAGAGAAGGAAAAAATAGTTTAATGTAAAAGTTGTGAGCCATACCAAAACTAAAACAAAACCCACTGCCATCAACTCGACTCTGACTCATGGAGACCCTATAAGACAGAGTAGAACTGCCCCATAGGGTTTCCAAGGCTGTAAATCTTTACAGAAACAGACTGCCTCATCTTTCTCCCATGGAGCAGGCTGGTAGGTTCAAATCGCCGACATTTTGGCTAGCAGCTGAATGCTTTAAGCAGTGCATCACCAGAGCTTCCAGAGACCAAAAATACAGGGGTTCAACTAAGAGCTGGGAAAGCCAAGAAGACAAATGACTTTGAAGATAAGAATTTCAAGCTTCTGAAGCACTCACTTGCAGGGACTCCTTTCAGGGCCCTGGGAGGAACGCTCACGATGTGTTCACATAGCCCCATATTTTTGTTAAATCTGTAAAAGTTATCTATTTCCATTTCAATCACTTAAGCTTCTATTTTTTTCCAACACTTTTTGTTTGTTTGTTTGTTTGTTTTAATATTTTACTTCCTCTCACATCAAGTGGCAGTGAAGAGGCTGTGGACATTTTTATTTAAAATGTGGAATGTTTTTCCTTATCTGGCACTTTTAGAATTTTGTTAGCTTTGACCCACTGCTATTAAGTTGATTCTGACTTTTAGTGACCCCATAGCTTTAGGACACTAAAAACCTGGCTGTGACCCTGCAGGAAGTGTCAGGTTCTAGGAAAGATGTGGTATTCACTTTTATTCTTGGATTTTTATGTGTTTCCTAGAAATTCAGGTGGACAAAGTACAAAAGATTTTTGGTTTAAAAATCCAGCAAGATACTTGGACTGGAAAAATAAATGGAAATGGTTGTGGAAGTCACCAAAAAAGAGAAGGCACACAGAGGGGAAAGGACCTAAAATAAAGTTTCTGCAATCTAGTGGCAAGAAGAACCAGCAGAGACTGAGGGAGACTGAGAAGGTGGAAAGACTACATTGCAAAGAGCACACTGAAGTTCAGTGTAATGAATGAGGAGAAAAGCAGGAATCAGAAGAATGTAAGAATGGAGGTTCTGCTCTGTACTGAAAAGATCAGAAAGAATGGGCGCTGGTATGAAAGCATTGCATTTGTAGCTTTCAGAAGACAGATTCCATAAACTGGTGATTACCAGGATAAAAGATGCAAATGAACAGAGAAGATGTTTTCAACACCCATCATTAGTTTCCCCTAGGAGGGGAAATTAAGAAAAAGAGCAATTTTCCTAACCTTAGTTAAAGGAGTGTAAAACTTGTGGAGAGAGTGGAACTCACATACATTGCTGGTGGGATTGTAAAATGGTACAACCATTGTGGCAAATGGTATGGTGTTTCCTTAAAAAAAAGGAAAATAGAAATACCATTTGACCCACCAATTCCATTACTAGGAATATATCCTAAAGAGGTGAGAGGCAGGACACGAATAGATATATGCATACCTATGTTCATCACGGCACAATTCACTATAGCAAAGAGATGGAAATAACCTAAATGCCCATCAACAGATGAATGGATAACCAAATTATGGTACATTCACACAATGGAATACTATGCTACATCAAAGAACAATGAAGAATACTCAAGTGATCTCACAACCTGGATGAGCGTGGAGGACATTATGCTGAGTGAAATAAGTCAATTGCAGGAGAAATATTGTATGAACCCATAACTGTGAAAAGACAAGGAAGGGTTTGCTTAAGGAAGGGAACTCACTTTGTAGGTTACCGGGGTGGGGACAGAAGGGGAGGGAATAATTTCAGGCCAGTTGGGGGCCATACACTGATGTGCGTAAGGGAAGGGATAGTATGGAAAGAATTTATGACTACCATGATAACATTGGAGAAAGGGAGGACACTGAATTGTGCACATAAGAAAAAATAACAGAGGCTAATACCAGTATATCAAAATACTGCATTACCGTTCACACCAACACCAGGCAGCAGATAAATACATAAACATCAAAGAAGATCAGATGGGGATCAGTGAGTAGGAGTACACTCTAGGCCAAGGATAGATTCAGCTGAGGCTAATCTTGTACAGATACCAGTGATACAAAATACCCACAATTCTTATAAAAACAACAGAAGACAGACATAGAGCAATCCCTCACAGACAGCCAGACACTGTGAGAGAGATCCAACCAATCAATCAAATCAGGACCATAGTATTGGGGGACACCAGACTCAATCGGCACAATAAAATTCACAAAAATCTTGTTCCACACCTATATTAGTAGTAGCAACTGGGGTCTTAAAAGCTTTCAAGTGGCCACGTAAGATGCAGCTAATGGTGTCCTATCATTAAAAGTGAAGAAGAGTGGAAAAACCAAGGGCATATGGAAACAATCAGCCCTCAGACATGATGGACCTCGAGACCAGAAGAACTAAATGGTGCCCAGCTACCAATGCCAACCACTTGGGAAAGCATCAAAACTGGAGATCCTGGATAGAATGGGAGGGAAAACATGGAACAAAATCCAAAAACACAATAATGAGCAGAATTACTGGTCAGACGGAGTCTGGTGAGACCCCCAATACTATGGCCCTGGGATATACTTTGGGCCTGGAATAAAACTCACTCCCAGGGGCTAACTCTGAGCCCAATAGTAAACAATAAGTACACGCAGACCTCTCAACCCAGGGTGATGCACCCACATATTCTATGGAGATGCTTCCCTTGGAGCAATCAACCATGGGGCACCAGAGGGGCAACATTCACACGGAGGAAATGCAGGACACAGGAGTGCATAACTATGAGGGGCACAGGTTGGGGCTACTGGGAAGGGAGGAGAGGAGAGTGAGTTAGGGTTGGGGATGAAAATTGGGGAGTGAAACCAAATGTAAATGAAATGTTGAATGTAAAACAAACTCTGCTCTGTACATTTGCACCTACAGCACCATAAAAAAAAAAAAAAGGACAGAAAAATAAATTATGGAGAGTAAAATTAAAATATTAGTCTGCTGACGAGCACCTATCCATTCAAATACCATAAGCAGAGGAGGTATTATGATTCCCATTTTACAGACAAACAAATGTGTCTAAAGTCATACATCCAGGAAGAACTCAAATTCAAATTCCAGGTTTTCCTAACTCCAAGTCCATTGTCTTATCTTAAGAACAAACAGAACATCTTAATGTGTCTATCACTCCCCACTGTTATTATCAGTGTTGTTGAAACAATTATCTGCAATTTAGAATACATCAGGAAAAGACTTGATTCTAATTTTAGAAATACTTTTGAGATTCTACCTCTATTCAGAGATAAATGCTACATGCATATTAACATTAGAAAATGCACACTATTGCTTTACTAAATTGAATGTGGTTTTTCATCTTTTATTTTAAAATTAAACTGATAAAATTTATGAACATGTTAGAAAACTAAGGTGTCAATACATTAGTTATCCTTTTTCATAACTTTCTAATCTTCAAAACCTAACAAATAAAAATTATTAACATTTCAAAAGAAAATAAACAAAAAATCAGGATGAAACTTATAAACTAGAGAAAGTTTCTAAGTATTATCTGTTTTTTGAATATATTTTCAAAAAGAAGTACAAGGTAAGCATTTTTCTCTTCTCTTTGCATTCGTATAGCGTTTATCAGTTATAATAAAAACAAAGAAAAAAAGCACTATTGTTTGATTTTTTGGTTTGCATTTAGTGGACTGATGTTTCATATTTTTAAAACAATTTTTCACATTTTAAAAATTTCATTTATGTTCATAGTCCAATATTAATATTTAATATATGAATTATTGTATTGTTTGTATTGCACTATATGATTAATTGAACAAATGCCAGCAATTATTAACAAGCAATTTCAACTAAAACTATAAAACAATTTCAGCAACAAATTCTTTAAAATGATTAATTTTTCTTCAATTTTGAAAACAATTTTCTTCCTCAGATATTTACTGAAATTATTGTGTTGTACTTGCTGTATCTGAAGACAGCAAAAGACTTAGCATTTAGTATAAAATTAGAAAGCAGTTTTTCATAAGTATTTTTACTTCTTAAAATAACACTTTGCTATTAAATGAAATTGTAGGCTTGCAGCTGCAGACTCAAGCACATAAAGGAAATGACAGAAGAGAATACCAAAGGAGGCCAGGTGCTTATGAGGGAGGACCTGAGACTTCCCTATTCTTGCAGTTTGTATTTGCAACTTTCTCTTCAATATACTAGTTAGTATTATTTACTTATCATTGCTTCTGTGTCCACCAACATTTAATTTGCTACCTACTTTAATTACATATAATTAAAGCAATCTAAAGCAAAACTTTGAAGCATATATCCCGTAATTCTTGGGCTTCTCTTTGCTTTGGCAGCTTCAGCTAGTAAACATTTATACTATTTTCCATTCTGTTGTGACCAGCCAGAATGTCCACAATTAAATTTTGAATACGCCTATCGGTATGGATAAAATGTGAAAAAATGAACAAGACTTGGTATAGGTGAGGTCAGGAAGGAGTGGAATGCTCATATATTGTTGGCAGGGGTATAAAAATATCATTAAATCACCTTGGAAAACTATACAGAAATGTCCAAAAAAGTTCATCAAAATCCACTCTATGTCTTAGCTTTTCCACTTCTAGTATATACACAACAGAAACGAATGACTATGTACATAATTAATCCCAGAATGCCCATAGCATTTTTACTTACAGTAGCCCTAAACTGGAAACAAATCAAATGTTCAACCAAAAAATGTGGTACATCCACACAATGGAAATCTACTCAGCAATTAAAAAAAAAAAAAAGCCAAATAAACAGTACATTGAAAAATGGATAACTTTGAAAACTTTGCTCAGCAAAGAAACCAGAAACAAAAGAGAGTATTCTTTATCATTCCATTTATATAAAGTTCAGGAAAAGTAAAATCATCTTTGTGACAGAAGTCAGAATAGCTGGGTGGGAAATACTGAAATGGAGCCTGAAAGCCACATCCCAGAATGACAAGAGCACTCTGTGTTTTGATCTAGATGACATGGGGGGAATAAATAGGTGGAAATTCCTCCAACAAGTTGAACACTTAAAATTTGTACATTTGGTTATATTTAAATTATACTTCATTTTTTTAAAAAGAGAAATCAATTACACAAAAAGAATAAAAAAGATCTTTGCCATGCTTCTTAATCATATGGAGAAGGGTTGATTATATGATCATTCTGATTTTCTTCTTGGAATCCTTGATTGTTGAAAGGAAGCATTCAACATGTGATCTGCACAGCAGAGAGCATCTTGAGAGGGAGGTCACTGTCTGAAGTGGGTAAGCCGCCCAGCACCATGGCTGTCAACAGAAGAGGACCTCTATCGCTTTCCCTTCCCAGGCTACAGCAGTCTTAAGAACTGGAAATTCTCAATAATTTTCACTAAAATTCACTACCCATTCCACTTCTAAACTGCAAGACCTCACTATGCTGGAAATACTTTCTGTACTTCACTCTTGACCTAAAATTGTGTGCTTTGTTAACCCTCTGCCACACCTAATCTTCTTGGCATTTATCACCACCATCACAGTAGTAGCTAGCTGAGTATCACCTAAGGAAATACCAAAAACCAAACCAAATCCACTGCCATCGAGTCAATTCCTATTCATAACCACCCCTTTTGGGTTCAGATCCAGGTGAACAAAAGGAATACAGTTATCCCTCGCTTTTTAGAAGTTTGCTTTACCTCACTTTGCTTTTACAAAAGATGTACATTAGTACCTGTTTTCACTAACCAAAATAAGTCCTGAGAGGATATTCGCTTTTAGCAAAAAAGGAGAAAACCTAAATTAGTGATCAATGTCTGTTTTGCAGCAAGCTCTTAAAGAAGCAGCATGCAATAGGAGCAGCGAGAGTGACGTCACCAAGCTTCTTTCCCAGGAACTACCCTCAGCTTCTCAGCATCAAGCTGCCATTGCTTTGATCTGTGTCTGTGAACACTGTATGTCAGTGTTATTTTAGGTTTTATGTGTTATTTGCTTTGATTTAGTAGTTTATTTGGGGGATCTAGGAACGCTTTAAAAAGTCCTATATAAATTAATAAATTGCTTCCCTATTTTATGCCTTTTTAGCCTAGGAAAGGTCTTATAGGAACTCTCTATTTACTGACAGTAAGGGAAATCTGCACCCCACTAGACTGTCTGGAAAAGGTAATAAACAGGCAATCTGGGGAAGTATACTTGGCAAATCCCATGTGAAGGTGTTCAAAGAAATTAGAAGCCAAAAGAGTATAAAACAGTTAAATTAATGAAATACCATATTTTGTCTTTAAAGTGACAAAAATTGAAAATTATTTTATAACCTGAAAAGAGCAGAGTGTCAGGAAAAGGATGGTACAAGTTTGTGGAAGGGGAACATGAAGTTTGTCAATGAATACTAAAAGCTCTAAAAATTACTACACCTTCTAACTTAGAGGAATCCCTGGGTGGGGGAAATAGTGTTGTTGCTGTTATTTGCCATCAAGTCAGACCCAACTTATAGTGACCCCACCTTGGGTTTCCAAGGTGGTATCACTACGGACCTTCACAGGAGTTGTTGGTAGGTTTGAACCGTCAGCCTTCTGGTTAGCAGTCAACTGTCTTAGGCACTACGCTACCACCTAGATGCCTTGAAAAAAAGGATCTGGTAATCTACTTCTGAAAGTTCACAGCCATTGAAAACTATGGAGGGCAGTTATGCTCTGACACTCATGAGGTTGTCAGGAGGTAGAATCAACTTGATGGCAACTGTTTTTTTTTTTTTAGTTTTTGGTCTTTTTTAAAATCTAACTTAGAATTTCCACACTTTTGCACCATATAGATACTAATATTCAAGTATTGTGTATAGTAATAGCAGTACTTAATAAACTCACTTATATTGAGTCGATTCAGACGCATAGAGACCCCCATTGAGTTTCCAAGGCCATAAATCTTTACGAAAGTAGATTGCCTCATCTTCCTTTCATGGAATAAATTTTAAAATAAAAATTATTGAAATGTCCAACAACAAAATTATGCGTGAAATAAATATAGTCCAGATGGAAAGTCACACTGTCTGTAAAGGTCATAAATTAGAAGAAAATTCATTTTAAGGAAAGATATTCATTATACATGTTTAATTCAAAATTAGTTCTAAAAAAGGGGGTTGCAAAGCAGCAACAGTGGGATCCAGTTTTTTAAAGTTTAAATATAGAAGGACAAACTATTAGAAGTTAACAACAGTTAACTCTGTTGTCTCTCAATCTGTTAACAGTGATTATCTCTAGATACTATGATCATGGATTTTTTTTTTCTTCAAACTCTGTGTTTCCAAATATTCTGCAGTAATAATGGTAAACAGCAGTATCAAGTATTATTTAAAACATCAAGTCCCCCAAATATAGAATGTAGAAGTGAGCACCTAAAATAATTTAAAGACAGAGGAAGGCTCTCCCTTTCCTTCTTTAATTACTAAAGAAGAATATTAAAAAAAAAAAAAAAAGCTGTGTCTTCTGGCTTCAATCTCATCCCCAATGATTTTCCCATTAGAAAAGCTTTCCTCCTAGTCCCTTTTCCCTGCCTCCCCCATAACCTCGAGGATATTTTCTTGCCATTTACAAAAATCTCCATAGAAATATAAATTAAGCAAGGAAACATTTTAAACTGTCAGCTTAATGCTACACACAGGAGTTATGGTTGTTCCCAGTTCAAGTAAATTTTAATGAATAAAGTAGCTCAAAAATAAAAGAGATATTCTACAACTATAAATGGAAAACATGTTTCATTTCTCAGAGCTCGTTTACCACCATGGGAGTTACTTCATTTGAAATTCTTTACAAAGAATGGCTGGGATGTGGTTAGATGGCAGCTCATGCATAAAGCTGAGAGAAAAGCAGTACAGAGCTAAGGAAGGAACCTAGCGCAGAACACTTAACTTTTCTAGGTCTCAGGTGGGAACCGCTTAATGGCTAAAAACCCTTTTCCTAACCAAAATTTCCAACTATAGTGAGATATGTGTTATTTACATAAAGACAGAGAATGCAGAGTTATGCATCAACAAGAATATCAGTTCTTAGAAAAGTATAGATGATTTAGGAGGAAGACCAAGACCAAGGAATTCATGAAAGATTTAGCATATAAAAATCACAGACATTGAAGGAGATAAAACCTGGATTACAAAATCTAGATCATTGTAAATAGGATATGGTGAAATGTATAGTGAAATAACAACTTGCATCAAAGCTTTCTTGGCTAAAGGGAAAACGTGCTATCTATTCAAACAATTTTTTTTTTTTTTAATTAAGGGGAAAGAAAAAGAAAAACAACACTGTATTTTTCATTATATTGTTGTTAGTTGCTGTCAAGTTAGTTTTGACTCTTAGTGACTCTATGCACAACAGAAGGAAACACTGTCCTGTCCTGCACCAACCTCACAGTAGTTGCTCTGTTTAAGCTTATTGTTGCAGCCATCTCGTTAATTGCCATCCTCTTTTTGGATGACCCTCTTTTTTACAAATATGCAGCATATATGTAGTGTTAAAGAGCAAGGTTGTCACTTTAAAGACTAAGGTGCACCTGACCCAAATGATGGTATTTTTAATCGCTTCATATGCATGTGAAAGCAAGACAATGAGTAAGGAAGACTGACGAAGAATTGATGAATTTCAGTTATGGTGTTGGTGAAGAATATTGAATATACCATCAACTGCCAGGAGATCAAACAAATCTGTCTTGGAAAAAGTACAGCAAGAATGCTCCTTAGAATAAGGATGGTGAGACACCACTCCTTGTACTTTGGTCATGTTGTCATGAGGGGCCAGTCTGTGGAGACGGATACTGTGCTTGTAAAGTAAAACTCACTGTTGACTGAATCAGATCCAACTCATAGCGACCCCTCCATGGGTTTCTGAGGCAGTATCCTTACAGAAGTAGATTGCTGAATCTTCCTTCTGAGGAATGGCTGTTGGGTATGCAATACCAGCCTTCTGGTTAGCCGTCAAATGCCTTAGGGAATAGGCCACCAGAGCTCTTGGAAGACTCTTAATGAGATGGATTTGCACAGTGACTATAACAATGGTCATAAGCATATCAATGATTGTCAGGATGACATAGAAATGGGCAGTGTTTTCATTTGGTTGTGCATGAAGTCACTTTGGAGGTTTACAAAGAGCAGGGTAAAAACCAGCAGTTGAATATATTACTTAATTTTTTTGTTTCTCAAAAAGTTGTCCAAGGATCATTTGCATCAGAATCTCTTAAGGTTAATATTTAGAAATGCATATTCTTAGGCTCTATCCCAAATTTAAAGAGCTCTGGTGGTACAGTTGCCTAAGGCGTTTAACTGCTAACCAGAAAGTTAGCAGTTCAATCCCACCAGTCACTGTGAAGAAGGAAGATGGGGCAATGTACTTCCATAAAGATTTACCACTTTGTAAACCCAGTGGGGGTCTCTATGTGTCAGAATCAACTCAATGGCAGTGGGTTTATTTGTTTTTGTTTTGCTTTGTATTCCAAATTTAGGAGCCCTGGTGGCACAATGGTTAAGTTCTTGCTGGTAACTGAAAGGTCATGGTTTCAAACCCATCAGTGAGTGCAAAGAAGAAAAGAATTGGCAAGCTGCTCTCCTAACGAATATAGCCTGGAAATCCTATGGAGCAGTTCTAGTCTGTCAAATAGTGTTGCTATGAGTCAGAATTGATTCACTGGCATACAACAACAGTATTCCAAATTCACGAAATCAGAATCTCTGGGGTTGCAACCCCAATATCTGCAGTTTCAACAAAAACCCTACATGATTCTGATAAAAGTTTTAAAATCCTTACTTTATATTAGCTTAAATCAGATGCAACTGGATTACAAGTATTATCACAATGTTCTTATTCTTAAAAAACTTACATATCATAACATGGGGAGCTTTGGTGGCACAGCTCTAATGACATTCAGCTACTAACTAAAACCTCAGCAGTTCAAATCCACCAGGCACTCCACAGGAGAAAGATGAGGCAGTCTGCTTCTGTAAAGATTTATAGCCTTCACAGTATTCTGTGAACCGTATAGGTCAGTTCTTGTCTGTCCTATAGGGTTGCTATGAGTCAGAATCAACTTGATGGCAGTGTGTTGGGTTTGGTTTATCATAATGTGGCTCAATGAGGATTGTTGTTGTTGTTAGGTGTTATTGAGTTGGCACTGACTCATAGCAACTCTATGTACAACAGAATGAAATACTGCCTGGTCCTGTGTCAGCCTTATAATCCTTGCTACACTGGAGCCCATAGTTGCAGCCACTGTGTCAATCCATCTCGTGGATGGCTCCTTCCTTCATCTGAGTCTGTCTTAGTCTGGAAGCTCCACTGAAACATGTCCACTATGGGTGACCCTCCTGGTATTTGAAATATCAACGGCATAGCCTGCAGTCTCACAGCAACATGCAAGCCACCACTCTACAATAAATTGACAGACGAGTGGTGGTCAATGAGGGTGTGTTGTTGTTGTTGTTATGTGCCGTCGAGTCGGCCCTGACTCATAGTGACCCATCCTTGGGTTTTCGAGGAAGTATCACTACGGAAGTAGGATTGCCCAACCTTCCTTCCAAGGAGTGGCTGGTGGGTTTGAACCTCCAGCCTTCTGGTTAGCAGTCAAGTGCCTTAGGCACTAGGCACTATAATTTTCAGACCTATTTTAGAGAGATTGACAGCCAGCAACCAGCGAAGTACACCTCCAAATGGCATGTGTTTTCCAACATAAGACAAACTTTAATACGATTATTGAAACACTAAGCAATGAATCTATGATGGTGGAATTACAGGAAATGGGAGAAAATAGTTAGGTGTTACAGGTGATTTACTTAAATTAAAAAGCATCCCTTGCTCACTATAGCCATCTTTACAGTTAATTCTAATAAGCAGAATGAACATATTATTGCTTCTACCTAAGAAGAAGAGGGCTTCTGGGGGCTCCTCCTATAAACATTTAAGTATCTATAAATATTTATAGTTGAGTCCTCTATTAGATGCTATAGATACAAAACAAAAAGCACATTCATTGTCATCAATTAATTTAACCCAGGGCAATCAGAGTGCTTTTCTGAAAACGCAGGAGTTTTTTTACAAGCACATCCTTTGGATGTGTCTCAGCATAATCCTTAAAATTATTTATGGCACCTGGAAGCATTTGCCTTTATCTAGTCAGAGATATCACTGCTTCAAGGGGAATATTGACCATTTGCAAGCTAAGTAGCATCTTTTATACTATTATAAGCAAAATACATTCTCAAAGTAAGACTCTCTTTGTAAATTTCTGTCATCCTTGTGAAGAATCAGATGTTTTAATTATTAAGTTTTTAGCAGATTATCTCAATCTTCCAAATGCACTTTAATAATTCCTTACAAGTAATTGGTTGTTTTAATTATACACAACTTCTTGTCACTCTTCACATAATAAGCATTACAGCTTTAGTTAAATAAAGATGTATTTTGCCTGACTGTTTTCTCAGGTTATAGGCTCACTTTTTCTGAGTTATTTCAACAATTATCAAACACTAGCTGCTTCATCCTTCCAGCTGAAATCCTCATTTCTTTTCCAAAAGACAAGCCCTAATAAGCAACAAGAAAATTAAACCATAACACTGTCAAAATGTATTAAAAGCCAATTTCTAATCCTAATTATTTTGCCAAATTACTCCTGCTTTTTCCCTCTTTCACCTCCCCTCCCATCTCTTCTTCTTCTTTCTTTCTTAAAAAGCCATCAATCCCTTGGATCTCCTTTCCACTGGTCTAGCAAGTCCATAGACACTGGGCCTTTCACTGTTTCTTTCCTGGAGTCCTGTTAGAATCATTCAGCCCACTCATCCACTTAGTGTCTTTAGGACAATACACAAATAGACTGCAACCACCTGTGTGGGTGACAGAAGCAGCACCTGACTCCGGGAAGTAGCCTACCAGGTTAAAGTCCCAAGTCTTCCAGTTACAAACACATGACTGATCCAGGCCAAATAAAGTGACCAAACTGCATTCCTTATCCACAGAGTAGGGCAAGAACCTGCCATGTCAAATTTACAGACTGGGAAATAAACCATGAGGAAGCACTTTGTAAACCTTAAGAGCTCTACAAATGTGAAAATGGAAATGTAATCAGAGGTCTCCCAAGTGACCAACAAGAAATCCAACCACTTTCTATAGAAACTCATAATGAAGAAGAAGCATCTGTGCCATCTAAGCCATGAGATGGTGGAGACAGAGCCTCCAGTGTGTCTGTAAACAATGGGAGGATGAAGAAGAGATGGCTCTCATCCCAACTGTCCTCAGCTCCAGGCCTCTAGGAAAGTTTCCCTGAGACATATGAGAGACAGGCAGGTTACCTTTGAAAACCAAAGGCAGCAGAATGGCTATGACCACCTTTCAGTCTCTGGTTATTTGGCAGAAAGAAAGACAATGTCCTAGCCCAAGCAGCAGGCACTTGATAAGCACTTGTTCACTGATTGGTATCTGCATTCTTGGCACTCTCTGGAATAGCGATTTGCCAGCAGAGAGTGTGTAAACACCCACATTTTGGTAAATATCTTCATATTGTGAATGAGGGGGCTGAATGAATGAAATTATGCAAACACAGGAAGCCAGCTCCCCACACGACTTGCCTTTACCATCCTCTCTTTCCAGATGACAGACTTTTAATACTAAGTTTTTGTCTGTATGTGTATGTGGCCATTACTGAAGTATGTGCTCCTCTCTGGTAGCTTCCAACCAGCCTCTAGAAAGCACAGAGTGCATGGTGTTTTCCAGCAGAACTATGGATTGGGTCTCTCTATGCTATCTTTCTGGTATGCAAAGAATACTAGAAATATGTTTACTTGTGTTTTATTGACTATGCAAAGGCATTCAATTGTGGGGATCATAACAAATTGTGGATAACATTGAGAAGAATGATAATTCCAGAACACTTAATTGTACTCATGAGGAACCTGTACATTGACCAGGAGGCTATCATTCAAACAGAAGCAGGGGATACTGCATGGCTTAAATTCAGGAAGGGAGTGCATCAGGGTTATGTCCTTTCACCATAGTTGTTCAATCTGTATGCTGAGCAAATAACCCGAGAAGCTGAACTCTATGAAGAATCATGTGGCATCAGGATTGGAGGAAGGCTCATTAACAACCTGAGATACACAGACAACACAACTTTGCTTGCTGAAAGTGAGGATGATTTGAAGCACTTACTGATGAAGATTAAAGACTACAGTCTGCGGTATGGATTACACTTCAATTTAAAGAAAATAAAATCCCTCACAACTGAACCAATAAGCAGCATCATGATAAATGGAGAAAAATTTGAAGTTGTCAAAGACTTCATATTACTTGGTTCTACAATCAACACCAATGGAAGCAGCAGTCAAGACATGAAAAGACATACTGCATTGGGTAAATCTGTTGCAAAAGACTTCTTTCAAGTGCTGAAGAGCAAAGATATCTCCTTGAAGACTAAGATATACCTAACCCAAGCCATGGTATTTTCAGTCATCTCATATGCATGTGAGAGCTGGACAATGAATAAGGAAGACCAAAGAAGAGTTGATGCTTTTCAGTTGCAGTGTTGGCGAAGAATATTGAAAGTACTGTGGCCTGCTAAAAGTACTAACAAACCTGTCCTGGAAGAAGTGCAGCTGGAGTGCTCCTTAGAAGCAAGAATGGCCAGACTTTGTAGACTTTGTCTCACTTTGGTCATGTCGTCAGAAGGGATCATTCTCTGGAGAAGTATGTCATGCTTGGTAAAGTGGAGGGTCAACGAAAAAGGGAAAGGCCCTTAAGAAGACAGATTGACACAGTGGCTATAGCAATGGGCTCCAGTATAGTAGGGATCATGGGCTGGCACAAGACCGTTCTGTTGTACATAAGGTTGCTATGAGTCAGAGATGACTCGATGGCACATAACCACAACATGGTATCTTTCCTCAAGGCAAAAAGCATATTATTTAGTTTTATAGGTCTCATACCTAAGCTACACACACACACATACACACACAGAGAGTCATTAAGTGGTCAAACCCAATAATCTGTGGTTATTAAGAAAAACTTGTATTTCCACTCACCACCTACCCACCTTTCCAAAATTCACTATAACCACTCCTCCTTCCTGAAGCTTTTGCTGACCTTTGATGCATTTTCTTTCTTTCTTTTTTTTCCCTGGTTTCTAACACCTACAGTGTGGTGGTGCCAAGAAGGGATACTTGCGGACCCAAGTCCCTGAACATCAGGCACTCCTTGGGAAGAGTCTCCAGATTCTCTAAAATACTGAGGAAAAATCATATAAATACATATGGAATGTACACATGCATGGGATGATCCCTAGACTCACACTCTGGCCTTAGAGGGAGGCAGGCAATGCATCCTCCATGAATATGAGAATGATTTAAAATATACAGGAGGATGTGAGTAGTGTATAAGCAAGTACTATGCCATTTTATACTTGAGGTACTTGAGGACCCCAGATTTGGGTATTTCACATAGGTTGCAGAACTAATCCCCCATGGACACCAAGGGACAACTGTACTCTGATCTCATTGTTGCTAGGTGCCACTGAATTGGCCCTGCCTCATAGCAACCCTATGTACAGCAGGACAAAAAAAAAAAAAAAACACTGCCCCATCCTATGACATTCCTACAATCTTTGCTGAGCTTGAGCCCACTGTTGCACCTACTGTGACAATCCATCTATCTGGTCAAAGGTCTTCCTCTACTTCACTGACCCTCCACTTTTCCAAGCATGATACATTTCTACAGGAAATGGTCCCTCTGACAACATGACCAAAGTACTTGGGACAAAAAGGAACATTACGGTTGTACTTCTTTAAAGACAGATTTGTTTGTTCTTCTGCATCTGTTTGTTGAAACATCTCAATTGGGAATTCTTGGAAACTTGCTTTTCACCAGTTCCTTCAGTGAAGCTTGGACTTCTTTGTTCAGTACCATTGGTTCTTGATCACATGCTGCCTACTCAAATGATTAAAAACTGTCTTTTTGTTACAGTGACTCTGCATATTCCTCCTATCTTCTTTTGATGCTTCCTGTAACGTTCAGTATTTTGTCCATAGAATCCTTCAGTATTGCAACTTGAGGCTTGAATTTTTCCTTTGGTTCTTTCAGCTTGAGAAATGGGTAGCATGTTCTTCTCTTTTGGTTTTATATTTTCATGTCTTTGCACATTTCATTATAATACTTTGCTTTCTCAAGCTGCCCTTTGAAATCTTCACTTGAGCTCTTTTATTTCATCATTTCTCCCAGTTACTTTAGCTATTCTATGCTCAAGAGCACATTTCATAGTCTCTTCTGACATGCATTTTAGTCTTTTCTTCCTCTTCTGCCTTTTTAATGACCTTTTGTTTTCTTCATGTATTCTTGCTGTCATTTCACAACTCCTCTGGTCTTCAGTCATTGGTGTTCAATGAGTCAAATCTGTTTTTTAGATGGTCTCTAAATTCAGGTGGGATATAATCAAGGTCATATTTTGGCTCTCATGGACTTTTAATTTTCTTCAGCTTCTACTTAAACTTGCTTATGAGCAATGAATGGTCTGTTTCACAGTCACCTCTTGGCCTTGTTCTGATTAATGATGATGAGTTTCTCCATCGCCTCTTTCTACAGATATAGTTGATTTGATTCCCATATATTCCACATGGAAAAGTCCCTACGAATAGTCATCACACATGTTGTTGAAAAAAGATATTTACAATGGATAAGTCATTGGTCTTGCAAAATTCTATCACGCAGTCTCCAGTGTCATTTCTATCACCAAACCCATGTTTTCCACCTACTTACATTACACTTCTTGTCTTCAACTTTTGCCTTCCAATAACCACTAATCATAAATATATCTTGATTATATATATTTGATTGGTTTCAGACTGAGTTGGTAAAAGTCTCCAATTTCTTCATCTTTGGCTTTAGTGGTTGGTGAGTAAATTTGAATAATAGCATATTAACTGGTCTTCCTTGTCTGCATATGGATATTATCCTACCACTGACAGCGCTGTACTTCAGGATAGATCATGAAATGTTCTTTTTGATGATGAATGTCACACCATTCCTCTTAAACTTGTCATTCTCAGCTGTGATGTTAGCAAGTCTTAACTGTTGTGTTGATATTACCTCAAAGGATTTCTTCATACTTTTCAAGTGGAAGTGATGGGTCACTTTGTGAAGTAACTATCTCCAAGTATTTATCATTCAGGTAACAACACTGCTGAAATAAATTGATTTCAAACTGTCATAAGACTTTGCTAACTACATGCCCCAAAAAAGAGCCTCTTTTTGGAAAGAGGAAGAAAAATCAAGCAACACTAAATTCCTGTTAAAATGTTGTTGTTGTTGTTGTTGTTGTTGTTTTCCCCCAGAAATTGGCTAGCTAATTTTTTAATATGTATTAAAGTAGAGTGGCTGGACCTTTTCATTTGATTTAATATGTAAAATGCTTATGTTCTATTTAAATGCTAGGCTCTTAGCATTTGGCTATGGCATATACATCAAAGTGGTCATTGTAAAAGAAGTGACATTAGCAATTCTGGACCTAGAAAAACTGTTTCTCTTACTGAAATCTCTTTCAGCTGTAATACTGCCAGGTAAAGATGGCTTTGTGTTTGCTGACATTTTCAGAGGCTGATTGAGCAAAAAACAGTGGAATCATTTTCCTAAGCCTCTTCTCATCTCTGATCTCTCCTCTCCCATCCTATCTTAAGGGGGACTATGCTAAATTCAGGGAGCTCTGGTAGCATAGTGGCTAAGACACTTGCCTGCTAACCAGACGGCTGGCGGTTCAAACCCACCAGCCACTCCTCGGAAGGAAGGTTGGGCAATCCTACTTCCATAGTGATACTGCCTCGGAAACCCAAGGAGGGGTCACTATGAGTCAGGTTTGACTCCATGGCACATAACAACAACAACAACATGCTAAATTCTAAAACAAAATCCAACACGGAGCAATACCTTTGCCAGATCACTCATGCTGTGGGTTTCCTGATTTAATTCCCACATGGACAGAGAACATAAAAATTGTTGGCCTTGTACATAATATCCCCTTGTTAACATTTGTGACATCTTCTGTTGGATGAATCAGACTCCTGGAAATTATCTTGACTTCAAACCCTTGTCTTTACTTCAGGAAACTATCAAATGAATCTACAATGGTAAGAATGCAATCTAGGAGACTCTGAGGCTAGGCTTTCTTATAACAAACCTCTGCTCTTCCTGATTTGGGTCCTTAATGGTGTCCAAGCAGGGCTGATCCACTATTGTAGAGAGATTCATCTATCACCTGAGAAGCATTTGTGATAAATCAGGTCCTGAACCAGACATTCATGTAAATTATCTTCACAACAACCCTGCAAAGTACACCTTCCATGCCCAATTTTACTCTTGAGGAATGTGAGGCTCAGGGAGGCTTAGCAACTTTCCCAAGTTCAGTTAGTAAGTAAATATAATTCCATCACTAAGAGTGAGCTTTATTTCTCTAGGAAATTCCCTGCATTCCTGGGTGTTACTTAATAGAAAGTCAGTAAACAAACTTTAATGATATTGTGCTTTTGAATTTGAGAAACAAAAAAATCTTTAAGACAAAATGTAGTTAAGATACTCAAAGTTGAAAGGATTTACAATCCCTTTCTGAAGGATGTCCAATTGATAGTCTAATTATTTCAAAACTCATTAGAAATGAGAGATAGCTGTTGTCATGTACTGTCAGGATGATTCTGACCCATATCAGCCCCATGTGACAGAGTAGAGTGTCTACATAGAGTTTTTGAGGCTGTTTTTCTTCTGGAAAAACTAGGTGTGTCTGAACTTCCAACTTTTTGGTCAGCAGGTGACTAGTTAACTGTTATGCCACCATGACTCCTTAGAACTAAGTATAAGAAATGCTTAAATTCCTTATGCAGTCACACTAGAGCATGCATATATAACCAACATAATTTGATTTTTTAAAAAATCATCAAGGCTTCATAATTAAGAAACCATAATTAACATTAGTATAAATACTCAAAGTAGTTTATTAATTTTCAATTGTTTCTTGATACCCTGTCTTCAGAACTATATAAATTTATTTAACTATTTGCAGAAGGATCCTTTTCATCTCATGAGAATATAATCACATAATCACACTCAATGCAACTGCTCTCTTTTAATTGTAAATTATGGCTGCACTTGCAAATTAGTCTATTATCACAGCAGATCTATCAATTTGGTGGGGAATGTATTTGCCAACCAGAGTGAAAGAAGTTAATGATTATCTTAAATCAATCATTCTATTTCTCATGATGTGGAGGTAGATACCAAGATTAATAAATTAGTCAAAACAAATAAATGATGAGGAAGATGAAACAGGAATATGGTAGCCTCTTAATGCCCTGTGTAGTTAAGAAGCATAATGCCTAAAACCTAAATACAAATTTAAAGATAAGGATGAGGTATTAAACCTGCAGCAAAATGACTTATTGAAAAGGAAACAATGTAAATGCAGATAATCATCCTTAGTTGGTCCCCTATGGATTACTGGTGCTAAAACTGAGGGAGAAACAAACCCTCTGTCAGGATAAATTGTTTGTTGGCAGCATAATATAGAGGATAAGAGTACAGATGTAAACTTACTTGGATTCAGATCCAGGCCCCATAATTTTAATTCTATAATCTTATAAATTCCTTAACCCTGCTGTGGCTGTATATGCTTATATGTAGAATAGGAGACTAATAATACCTATTTCATAGAGTTGTAAGGGTTAATTTAGTTAATATTTTGTTAAGAGTTTTAATAGCAGCTGGCATGTAATAAGCATCAAATGATTATTCCATGAAAAATTATTAAATTGGCCATTTATTGTCACTTTACACAGTCCTAGTTCTTTTTTTGTACAACATTTTTATTGGAGAGATTTCAGATAGTGAAATATCACTGTAATATTTAACCCCTTTACTATAAGCCAAGAGTTGAATTAATTTCTTCCATAACAATATTTAAATTATTAATTTATTTATAAAATAAAAGCAAAGCTTTACACTTAAAAACAAGATTACTGAAGCAAAAGTTTTATTTTTGGCAAGTAAAAATAGGCTGTGGCTAGATACTTCATACATTACAAAGGCACCTCACCAATCAATAACTTGTGTTTATAACACAAGTTATTGTGTTATAACAATAACAGTATAAGGCTTCTGTATAAAAATCTTTCTCAGAAACCCTTCAGCAGCATTTTACTTTTGATTACAGTATAGTAAGCTGTCCATGAACAGGATCAAAGATTATATGTCTCACTTAGGATAAATCCCAAGGAAAAGAATGACTGGGGAAACCAAATAAATCATTTACATATTTAACAGCACATACAATTAACCACTTTGCTGACAGAGCTTAATTTGTTATTCATCGTATTCTAACATATGTTAACATTTGACAGTAGACATGAAAAATGACTGATACAGAAATTTTGAGAATGTTATGTGTGTACTTCAAGGAAATACATGTTAGAACGTTAAAGAAAGTTTCATAAATTTCAAGCTGTGATCTAGAAAATGAAAATGACAACTGAGGTATAAGGAGTCTTCGAGTGACTCAGTAGTTAAACACTCAGATATTAGTTGCAAAGTTGACAGTTCCAACACACCCAGAAACACCTCAGAATAAAGGCCTGATGATCTACTTTTGAAAGATCACAGTCTTGGAAAACCCCATGGAACACAGTTTTACTTTGACACACATGGAGTCTCCATGAGTTGGAATCCACTGGAAGGCAAATAGTTATGAAGGCATAAATAGTCCAATATGACAAATTTTCAAAAATCAATATGAAATATAACAGCAGTACAACTTCATAATGCCCTACAAAACAAACAGAAATTTCAATTTCTACATGCAACTTCTAGGTAAAAAATTCCAGAAGTATTTAAATGAGTCATGCTCCAGTGTTATTTCTCCACACCCAATTGTAACATGCTTGGTATTGAATAAGGTAAGTACACAGAAGATGTTACATGTACAAACTAAAGCATTTATCAGACTAACCATGAAAAAATATTTCTTTAATGGATGTGCCATCAGAAAAACTATACACTTCTTTAAAATAAGCTGTTGTGGCCAAATAAAAGTGCTAATTGGATAGTATTATGACACTGGGCTTCCACTTTTGCCCTGACTTTGTTTTTCAGATTAACATCATCTTGGTGCACTTTATACTGTGTAACTGTTCACATTTTAGACAATTCAATTGTAACGTAGAATTAGAGAGTCAAGAGTCAAAGTCATTTAAGATTTAAGAAGCATCAAAAATATGTTTCTTTAGCAACTCTCAATCCTGTAAGTCACCTGGAAAATATGTAATGATTACCAGATGGTAACTAACAGGCAAGATAAGTACAACCACATAAATCATGACATGTATTTAATGTAAGTCCAGTGACAACCTACATAATCAAAACAACTGTGCACAAGTGATGACCAAATCAAGAAATTTCACTTTTTGTATTTTACCACACAATGAAAATTACTCACTGTTTACTTAAAAGTTTGATAATTTTCTTTTGTTTTTATTAAGTTTTATGTGTGTGTGTGTGTGTGTGTATGCATATACATATGGAATGAGGAATATCTGTGCTAATGTCACATGGATCTTGGCTGAATGCAAGAATATAAGAAAGATGTTTACCTGTGTATTACTGACTATGCAGAAACATCCAACTGTGTGAATCATAATAAATTATGGATGACATTGCAAAGAATGGTGATTCCGGAACACTTAATTGTGCTTATGAAGAATCTGTGCATACACCTAAAAACAGTCATTCAAACAAAACAAGGGGTCACTGCATGGTTTCAAATCAGGAAAGGTGTGTGTCAGGGCTGTATCCTTTCTCCATACTTAGTCAACCTGGGCACTGAGCAAAAAATCCAAGAAGCTGGGTTACATGGAGAAGAACTCAGCATCAGGATTGGAGGAAGACTCATTAACAACCTGCTATATGCAAATGAAACAACCTTACTTGCTGAAAGTGAAGATGACTTGAAGCACTTACTGATAAAGATCAAAGACTACAGCCTTCAATATGCATTGCACCTCAATATAAAGAAAACAAAAATCCTCACAACTGGACCCATAAGCAACATTATGATAAATGGAGGAAATGATTGAAGTTGTCAGAGATTTCATTTCACTTGGGTCTACAATCCCTGCCCATGGAAGGAGCCATCAAGAAATCAGATGAAGCACTGCCTGGGGCAATTCTGCTGCAAAAGACCTCTTTAAAGTGTTAAAGGGAAAAGATGTCACTTTGAACACTAAGGGTGAGCCTAGTCTTTTCAATGGCCTCATATGCATGTAAAAGCTGTGCAATGAATAAGGATGACCAAAGAAAAATTGATGCCTATTAATTTCAGTGTTGACAAAGAATACTGAAAATACCATGGACTGCCAGAAGAACGAAAAAAACCTTGCCCTAGAAGCAAGAATGGGAATACTTTCTAGGTACTTTGGTCATGTTGTCAGAAGGGACCAGTCCCTGGAGAAGGATATCATGCTTGGTAAAGTACAGGGTCAGCAAAGAAGGGGAAGGTTCTCAATGAGACAGACGACACAGTGACTGTAACAATGGGCTTGAACATAGCAAAGATTGTGAGAATGGTGCAGTACCAGGCAGTGTTTCATTCTGTTGTATGTAGGGTTGCTATGCAGAGGAACTAACTCAATGTGTGTGTGTGTGTGTGTGTGTGTGTATTTAACAAAACATTTGACATTATAACAATTTTTACATGTACACCACCCACTGACTTCTAGTCTATTATAACTCATAGTGACCCTACAAGACAGGACAGAAATGCCCCATAAGGTTTCTAAGGCTGTAAATCTTTACAAAAGCAGACTGACTCATCTTTCTCCTGCAGTGGGTCAGTGGGTTTGAATTGCTGACCTTTTGGTTAACAGCTGAGCACTTAAAAACGGCACTACCAGGGCTCCTTATATATACCTTAGTGACATTTATTGCATACACATGTTGTACTGTCATCATGGTATACATTTCCAAAGAAATTTTCTCTAATTGTTCATTTTCAGAGATACATTCTCATACTTTCTCTCATCAACATTACTTATTTGAAAGAAAAAGAAATTTCCAAATATATACATGAATATATAGTAAAGTCCATAACTTTGCTTTAAAAATATGTAGATCATATTGTATAATTGATTTGAACTTAGAATCCTATAGGTAAAAAGGATTCAGTATTTTTAATTTCACAATAAAAGTTGCTACAAGTCCCACGGCAGCTCCATGTAAAACTTTGTACATACATACCCAAGAACCTTTCAAGTATACTTTGGAAACCTCTTTCTACATTGTTCTCAGTTCCAATTAGCAAATCTCACATAATCAAGAGAGCAGGTTCTTATCTATCTGTATACTTGATGATTAAAATGAAGTTTGTCTGGAAACCACCATCGTTTAGTCATAAAGCATTTTATTATTACTATAATTATCTGATTAATAGGATTCTTTATCATTGCCTGAGTGTAATGCTTCAAGTTGAATTAGGAAAAAAAAAGTCCTCATTTATTAATCCATCTCTACCTTATTACTTATACTAACTAAAATTCCTTCCACTGGAATGGAGGAATAAATTTCGCATCCATATTCCCTTGAAATTCTTAATAACTGTATGAGTTAGCTAATCTTTCTTTGGCTAATTATATTCTTATTGAAGAAACCGTTCTTTGAGAAGTGAATCAAAAAGTGACAACACTGGGACAAGAAGCCACATCTTCTAAATTCAAATGCAGAGCTCTTTCCAAAACCCTGCTTCTTATCATACCATGGTGGAAAAAACAGAAGCACTGCAGCTACTTATTAATTATATGACCCTGGCAGAATCATCACCTCTCTAAATCTGTTCCCTTGTCAGCAAAATGGTGATCATAAGCCCTGCCAGGGTTGTGATTGTGATTAAATGAGACACATTACATCAAGACACTGTGGAAATATATACTTAAAATATAGCTGGTTTTAGTAAGTTCTGTCAAAAGCTTGAAGAAATTCATTGTTATGTGATTGGCACTGAAAAATCTTGCATTTGGTCAGAAACTAGAGTGTTTGAAAGGCAAGGAAGGAGCTCTGGTGGCACAGTGGTTAAAACATTTGTCTGCTAACCAAAAGGTTGTTGGTTGACCCCACCAGCTGTTTTATGGGAAAAAGCTGAGGCTGTCTGCTTTCTTAAAGATTTACAGCCTTGGAAAATCTATGGGACACTTCTACTCAGCCCTATAGTGTCACTATGAGTCAGAGTGCACTCAATAGCAGTGGGTTGGTTTTTTCATTTCTTTGTTTCATTTTTTATTACTAAGGTGTGTTTGGAGATCTGGTAGCATAGTGGCTAAGGCACTTGACTGCTAACCAGAAGGCTGGTGGTTCAAACCCACCAAGCCACTCCTCGGAAGGAAGATTGGGCAATCTACTTCCGTAGTGATACTGCCTCGGAAACCCAAGGAGGGGTCGCTATGAGTCGGGTCCGACTC
>NW_006921871.1:3222956-3229821 GCF_000298275.1 Orycteropus afer afer | reverse complement strand
ACAAAAACTTCCTCAGCCGAATCAATGAAGTGATCATGCATAAGGTTTCTAAGGCAGTGACTTCTACAGAAGCAGACTGACCCATCTTTCTCCCACAGAACGGCTGGTGGGTTTGAACCACTCACCTTTCAGTTAACAGCTGGATGCCTAACCAATGTGTCAGCAGTACACCTAACAAAGCTACTTCCAATTAATGTTGAGGATAATGGATGGCTACAGGACCTAAAAGCAATCTTTACAAAATTATATTTACTTATTGTATGCTTAGGTCAATAAAGCTCTAAGAAAAACTGCAAGAGCATGAGGATTTTAAGAGATCCTTATTACCAAAGGAATGTTGGAACTCTAAGTTGGAAATGAACTTAGAGGTTTTCTAATTCAGTTTTAAGAAATTAAAATGTAAAACACAAACATCAAGAGTAAGAATAGGAAAACTATAAAAAGCCATGTTCAATATTGTTATTGGAATTGTTTACATTTCAAAACGCTAAGTATGTCTTTAAAAAAAAAAAAAAAAAGATGAGTTATTGTTGGTTGACTATGACGAAAGCAAGGTAAAAACCAATTGCCATCCAGTCCACCATTCCCACTCATGGCAAACTTGTGTGTCAATGTGTCAGAGTAGAATTGATCCACAGGGTTTCCAATGGCTGAATTTTTGGAAGTATGTTGCCTGGCCTTTCTTTGAGGTGCTTTTGTGTGGTCTCAAACTTCCAAACTTTTGGTTAATTAACTGCTTGCACCAACCAGAGAATTCAAAGAGCATAGTAAGAATGGTTTTCTTGACATGAATACGTTAGGTTGCTCTATTCTCTTCACAAATACCAAGCCTGTAATCCCAGTTAATCACCTCAAAAGAACTGCCTTTGATTCCACCATGTTCAGGTAAGTATAGATGCATTAGCATGCAGCCCTTTCCCATTATTGAAACAGTTTCATAGAAGAATATTCTGAGGAGGAAGAAGAGTTAGAAAATGTAAGTTCTCTTTCTAACTCTGCTATCAACTTGCTGTGACCTCATGAGGCCAGGTCATTTAAATTATTTAGATCTTTATTTTCACATCTATAAGATGAGAAGAATTTACTCTTCGAACTGTAAAGCTAGAAAAGAACTTAGTTTAAACCAGTAATTGAATTCTAGAATCTCATAATTAATAACTCACTACATTAGGACTGGAACTTAAGTCTCCTGATTTCAAGGTCTACGTTATATCCACTACCACTCCTGCTTCTTTCTATAACCTCTTCTAATTTTTTTATCCAAAAATTTATTGCAGCCCAATTAGTCTAGGCAATTCTCAAATCATTGTCTCATTTATTCTTCACTGAGATGTAACTGTTTTATTTTCATTTAATAAAACATAAAAAATTCTTATTGAGGATAAGTAGCTTAGTAAATTTACACAATGTTAGTAAGTGGCAGATGCTAAATTTCCACAAAGATATGTTTCTATAGAATCATCTTCACCAAACTAAATTGCTTCAATTATTATACATTAGTGTTAATTTCAATCAATAAATCTCCTGTCTTACATACATTTGTAATGCAAACCTTATCTCTATTTGAGAAACAAAACACTTTATGTTGTGTTAGAAGAAATACACACAGCAACTTGGTGGAAAGCAGTTATGTGGGGAGCTCTTTCTACAACATATTAAAGGACAATATAAAGTGATGTAGCTAAAACCCACTGTTTTGAGGTTTTTATCAGATCATTTTATGTTGAGTTCCAGAGCATGGCTGCATATCCATAAACTTTATGTTTTTTGCATTCATGCTAAGAGGCTACCTATTCTAAACAGCAAGTTTTGTTTCTTTAAAGATTAACTCCTTCTAATAACAGCATAAATGGTTAGAACTGACTTGAAACTTCCTGATGGTATGTGCCTTGGATATTTTGACTTCTCCTCTTTTCAGCTCTACGCCCACTATCTTCTGGCCTGCCACAGTATTTGTTAAATAAACTCAAAAACCTGTACACAGTAGGCATTTAATATATAAACACTGAAGGAATAAATGGACCCCTAAAAATGATCTAAAGATTGGGGCAAAAGAAATTAAGTAAAGTGCCATGATTTCTTGGATACCAGTTGATTAAAAAATTCTCCCAGAAATATTAGCTGTGCATCTTATGTGAAACATTTAAGCGGTGCAAATATTTGTCCACAACGCCAAAGTAAGGGAGAAGTGAGCAGTAGGAATTGCTTCTCCAGAACATTCATAGATGAAAACGTTCTGGGTTACACATAGGAATTAATTACCAGAAGAGCTAAATTTTTGTTCAACACTGTCAAGTATATTGTAAAAGGTTTTGCTAACTCTCTTGCTTGCAAAACAAAAGAGCAAGTTCCTGCTTCCTAGAAAAACAACAGAATAACAAAAACTTCCTCAGCAGAATCAATGAAGTGATCAGTGGGACACCAGTGAGGTGTCATCAACCTTTCTTACAGTATTTATTATCATTAATGCATGCCAGAAGCAAAACTCCCAAACCACTCTCCTTGTGATGATTATTGCAAGAGATCAACCATTAAACCACAGACTCTTCAAGTTTGTTTTAAAAACCTCTTGGCTCATGGAACTTCTCTGGGCTGTGGAACATGCAGCTTTGATTCTAATTCCTGATTGACTCTGATAAAAGATTTGGTGGTTTTTGTTTTTTTTTTTTGCCCATTTCTGTCTCAGTACCCCTACATGGAAAATGAAATTCTAAAGCCATTCAAAGCCCACCCATCTTCTTAGAAGTTTAATAAGTGTACTGAAAGTTCTCTGTGCCTCAGAAAGAGAAACACTATAAATTCAAGATACAATTATTATCCTATATAACTGTATTGGGCTACTTCAATTACAAACCACACTTTTAAAATCTGTTAAAATTCCCTTCTGGGAAAGCCCTTTTGCCCTTTAATAGTCTAAGCTAATCATGGCAGTATAATTTCCGGAGCTCATATTTGTGGGAGGAGAACGGCTGGCGCTGGTGAGCTTAGTTTTCTGATGGCTTTCTCCTTCCTCTATCTCCTGAAATTATTGAAAGGCTCTAAGCTAATTTTCTAAAGTATGCAGAGGTACTTAGGATAGCCAGGAAAGGAGATGGGAACCTGAACATTCACTGACATCATTCTATACTAGGCATACATGGCACATCAGGAGAGCAATACTGGCTGAGCACACTAGTCTATGCCTGCTAGGTTTAAGTAGGATTTTTAATTACAATCAGCCTTTTTTTTTTTTTTTTTTTTTTTAATAACTAACAGTCACACAGTCTTCCATTTATTTAACACACACACACACACACACTATACACACACATATCTTTCTATGCAGGTATTGTCGTCGTTTATATTTTTAAGAGCATGCAAAGTACAATGGGGTCCTGCAGTGTTCTTCTGCTTCTCATATGCATAAAATAAAATCCTCATCACAATCTCTCCAACTGGGTCAGCCTGTACAAAGATGCTCAGGGTAGCCATAAGTGCTCTCTGCACCCTGAAAACCTTGTAAGTGACACCTCATAATAGCGCAAATGAAGCATGGCGTGATGAGAAAATGAAGAAGAATGAACCTAGATAGTCAACCCAGCAGTTTTCAGAACACAAGAGATTCTATTTTATTCCCTAAAATGTACCACACATGATTTTTCATTTACACATTCCAGTATATATATGCATTCATTATTATGAGTAGAATATCTTATGATTCCCACAAATTCTAATATAACCAAACATGCTAGTTCATTTGTTCATCTACACATGCATATTTTCAATAGACTCAAATTTTAAACTAAATCTCATTTTAAGTGGCATAAACGTTCAGCTTGGAATTTATCAAACTGCCATTCACCTTTGTGCATCCCCTTAACTCATATATAAGGCTCAGAGATTATTTCCTTGTGGCACTTTGTCTAATTAGCTGAATCTTCACAGAGTTTATTGACCCAACAAATTCAACATCACCTCATTCTTATTAGGTTCCTTTGAAACCATCACTCTACATGTTACAGTTCTCAGCCCCTCTACACCCCCACCTCACTCCCATCTCTCCATCCCTCTGCACCCACAGAGGCTTATTTCATTCTTATGTCCCTTGATTGCTCTCTGTCCAGAGTTAATTTCCTCTTCTTTTCAAGGGAGGCAAAGGATGAAGTATGAAAACTCACACTAGGTGGGCTTCTTTTTGGAGGGGACTTGGCTACTGATAGGTAAGGGTTTCTCTGATTAAAAACAACAGTAACAAAAAAGAATCAGAAAGAGCAACTCTGTGTGTGTGTGTGTGTGTGTGTGTGTAATGTGAAGAGGATGAGAAGAATTTTGAAATAAACAAAATGACCATACAAGAGAATCTTAGAAATAAAATATTCTCGTACCTAAATGAATAAAACTAACCACTATCCACACACAATTTTCTCCAGTATACTATTCCTTCTCTTTTTCAGTGATAGATGTACCAATTTTTCATTCACATACAGAGAAAATCATTGCATTCTGGAGGGAAATAAATATTTGTAAAGACCAGCAGACGGCGCCTAACTGGGGTGGAAGCTGCAGTTGTAAGGGAAAAGGAGTGCCAGTCTCTGCGGCAGGGACCCCTTGATGTACTCTCCCCTAATCCCCAGGAGTTCTCCTCATTCAGGTGCAGGTCCCTCTAGCGAGAGGCAGAGCCATCAAAAAGAAGTTAATATGCATATGAAATTATTAGCCAAGTGCCTTTTACTGGTACAATTAAGCTCTCCCACTCCCTCACATACCCCCATCTGGCTCACTGCACCCACCCACACTCTGTCTGCCCCTCCCACGCCTGGCTCGCCTCGCTCCCACGGGGCGCACACCATTCTGCACAAAGGCAAGGCAGTGGGTGAGAACTACACCCAGCTGAAGGGGGAAGCAAGCTCTTACAATTAACTGGGCCAAGAGGCTAGAGCAACAGAAACTCCTACAGTTTCAGAGAAATCTATCCCACTTTTATTTGTAACTAAAATGCCCCCATCTGGGGCCTCACTCTTGTCTCCATCCCAGTCACTCTTAATTGGAGAGAATCCCTGAGAAGGAACTAGGGGGAAAGACAAGAAGGGGATTGATTCCTAGCACCAACAGTTCTCTATTCAATTCATGAAGAGGGGTTGCAAGGGGGCCTTGGTCTTTCTTCAAGTAGCTTATGCTGTATCTTCTCACCTCTAACAAGAAGCCTGTCCCAGAGAATCAGAGAAAGGGAGCAGTCCTGGTAGCACCAGCAGCTGCTCCAAAAAGAAAAAAAAAAAAAACACTCCCATGGAGTCAATTTCCACTCACAGTGACCCCCACTGGGTTTCCAAGGCAGTAAATCATTATGGAACCAGACTGCCTCATCTTTCTTCCCCAGAGTGGCCAGTGGGCCTTCTAGTTAGCAGCCAAATGCCTTGACCACTACAACACCAGAGGTCCATTAGGAGCTGCTCAGGAGTGAGTAATTACCTAGGCAAAGGGGCAAAGAATCCAGCTCCCCCTGTCTTTCACCAAAGGAAAGGAGACCAAAGGGGCATTAGAGTGTCCACAACTTTCATGGCTTTCTAAAGCAATGAACTGGTACATTGGGGAAAATGATTGGGAGTGGGAAAGACTCATCAAAATCGTTTAAGGTTTTATTTGTTGGCTATTCAGGGAATCTGAAATAAGCTATTTTTCTGAAGAAAGATGAGAGAAACCTGCCCTTACATTGTCAGCTGCTCTAGAAAAGAAGTCCAAAACCTGCAGGCTTTTTTCTACATCCTATTCTTCACAAAGGAAGCCAAAGTGAGAAAAATAGCTTTCCTTTGCTCTAACTCCTCTTTCTCCAGGCAGACCTCCTGGCTTTGAGAAGCCAGCACTGATCCACTGGACTAAACTGTGAGGAAGGTGAAGAAGGACCTCTCTTACTCCAATTGCTTTTCAACAGGATCTGCTAAGATGTGGTCTAGGATAGCAAAGCCTCTCTCTGCTCCATTTCTAAAACAAGTCCGTTCAGTCACCAAGGCAAATATGTATTTGTGGCTGAGTGTGGAGGAAGGGATGGAGAGGTAATGGTGTCCAGAGGTCCTCACCTGCCTTATAGGTAGTGGTAGCCTGCACTGGATAGTGTGCTTAGGTTACCCTTCTTTCTTTTCCAACTAAGGAAAGAGGTGGGGGCAAAAGGGATCGGCCTCCTGTTGAGTGAGTCCCGGGACTGCTTCACTGCCATTGCGGTCTGAGTTCACTTTGGAGGACTACGCCTTCTGGAATCTCTCCCTCCCCCAGGCCGAGGAAGATGGGCTGGAGGTGGGGCAACACACACAGCAGACAAAAGGTTCTGCAGAGCCCTCTTCTCTCTGGCGCTCAGGTCCCTCTACGAATCGCAGCGCCCCATCCAGTCATCCAGTGACCTTCCGGAGAGTAACGCCCCCTTTCTGCGAGGCTCAGCCACCTGGCCCAGGCTGGTCCTTTAATAAGTGTCCCAGTCTCTCTCCCAGCACCTAACAAGGAACGCCCCTCCCACCCCTCACCACAAACAGCCGCGACGCCTTTCCCCCATCCCCTTTCTATTGTCTTCAAAGAGATAAGTGGCTACCACCAAACACACCCAAACGCATCTCCCTTTTCTCGAGCCACCCTTTCACCAAGACTTAGGGGCCAAGAAGAGAGCGCAGGGTCGCAAAGGGGGAACGAAGGGGTAACCCGCGAGAACTTGGAATTGCAGACCCACCGTGTCCGCCTCGCAAGGATGCCGGTGACCTGTAGATTGCAATAGGCACTGAATGATGCTTGCTGCTGCCATGGAAATGGTGGATGTGGTGCGCTCCCAAACTGGACGCCCCCCACGCCACTCCTAGGAGGCCGCTGAGGGTGAGCGGGACAATCCAGAACAGGGCCAAGCGCC
>NW_006921871.1:3220837-3222740 GCF_000298275.1 Orycteropus afer afer | reverse complement strand
CCGCCTCACCGCGCCAGGGCACCCATCCTCTCCCTCCTTCGGACAGTCTTCTCGGGGTCCTGGAGTCCGCCGTGCCTTGCACCCCAAACAATCCGAAACATAGCCGTGGAGAATGCAGCTGTCGGGGGACTTGTCCGGCAAGGCAGTCCCGGGGAACAGCAAGCGCGGAGCTGGCGGCTGCTCCCAGATTTCCAGGGCTCCAGGTTCTCGAGAGATACTCCCAAAGAGTTTCGGGCGAGAGTGCGTGTCGGGGGGTGGGGAGCGGGGAAATTGTTTAAAGCTCCTCCCGGAGGGTCCTCACTTCTACATGACAGCCATCCACCGCGAATCTACTAGGTAAATCCATTTAGCATTGTGTGTGGGAACTGAGGAGGCCACTTCGCCGGCCCAACCTGCTTTCAAGGGAGAAGCAGACCCCTTGGAATCGCGGCGCCCTTTCCCTCCATTCAGCCCCGGCCGGCTCGCCCGCTTGCGCCAGCCTCCCCTGGGCAGCGCGCGAAGCAGCGGCGCGCATCGCCTGCTCCCGAGGCAATCTCCGTATCCACCGCCTCCTGACACTTAAGCCTGGCGAGGGGTTCAGAGGGAAGAGTACACTCTTATGAAGGAAGCGGGGGGGGGGGAAACGAAGAAAGAAAGAAAAACCACACACGCTGGCGAAGCGAGCGGCTCTATGCAAATCTGCAGTCTCCAAACAGCAAATCACTGAAGCTCGGATGCAATGCAGAGGACGAGCCTATGTAACGAGGGAGGCTGGTCTAGCTTCCCACAAAAATCGCCCCGCTTTGCCTCTCCCTCGCATTCCCCACACATCAAAGGGACACGTGTACCGCGATGCAGGGAACACCTTAAAAGCAACTCTCCCTCCTGCACCAGGTGACTCCTTCGCCTGAATTACGATGGCAAATGGCACCCTTCCCCTACCCCTATGGTTTAGATGTAACCCTTGTATTGAGAGCTCACTTACATCCTAAAAGGGAATGCATTCGACTTTTTATTGGACTAAACTTATTCTATCAGGTGTTCATACCCTATCTGCTAAATATGACTTGACACCATCTACTCAAGCATCAATTTTGACTATCTGTTAATTACTCATGTGACTTTAATAATAGAGTCCTCGTTCCACGCACAATACCATTTCTCATATAAGGTAGTGAAAGTGCAGACGACCAAACGCACAAGTAGAAAAAGGAATGAGTGAATGTGGCAGCGAAGGAAGAGACCGAAAGAGAGAGAGAGTTGAAAGAGTAAAGAAGATGGTGGCAAAGAGAAGGAAGACAGCAGAGAAATGTCATGAATGAGATTACTTATATTGCAGTCAAACATTTTAGGGATATATTTGTTGTTGTTGTTGTTGTTGTTATGTGCCGTCGAGTCGGACCGACTCATAGCGACCTCTCCTTGGGTTTCCGAGGCAGTGTAACTACGGAAGTAGATTGCCCCATCTTCCTTCCGAGGAGTGGCTGGTGGGGATTTATAAGAACCCCAAATTATATAACTATCTATGCAAGCAGAGCTGTGAAATCTTTTTTTACGAAGGGGGAGTTCTGCCCTTCTTTCATCTTACTCATAAACAAAAAATAGCATTGAGGAACAACAATTTCTGAAACTCCTGTCCCCAAAAAAGTAATAATATTTATATTCTTTTGGTGAAATATAGCTTCTTTGGAAGCTGTGTGTCCTGGGTGACAGACAGCAAAACTAACACACACCCAGTAGTACAACTCTAGCTGGGCAAGTGGATTTGGCAAGGAAGGCCGCGGACATTTCACTGGAGGTTGGCAGCTGGGATTTAGGGCTATGGTTGAAACACTGGTTAGATTTTCAAAAGATGAAAAAGCTATACCATGTCTAGTGGCTGGAATCTCTCTCTCTCTCTCTCTCTCTCTCTCTCTCTCTCTCT
>NW_006921871.1:3214134-3219724 GCF_000298275.1 Orycteropus afer afer | reverse complement strand
TTAGTAGAGAAAGTACACTGGATTAGGAGTTAGAAAATCTGTGTGTATTCTTTGCTCTGCCACTTACTGGTTATGTCACATTAGTTACTTGGCCTCGCCCTGAGGCTCTGTGGCTTCCTTTATAATATACTCATGTTCTTATCTTTCCTAACAATCCCATAGGGCAGGAAGGATATAATGTGATATTTAAAGTGAGAGTGATTTAAAATACATCAAGTAATCTCCACAATCAAGGCTTTATCCCTCCTTCCATAGTGGCCTAACAGATTTAAGCTGATGTGTCCGCACTATTTAGATCCCTTCCGTTTATAGGAAATGTAGAAAACGACATTGTTCTCCAATACCCTCATTTATGGTGTTAAATCTGAACTTCCCTCCCCAACTAGATGGTAGATAACTGAAGAGAATAGAAGTCAAATCTCATTTGTACTCCCCCTAGTGCCCAACATCTGTGAAGCATGAATTAGTATCTCAGTACATGATTGGTATTCTATTAATGGCTAGGAAAGGGTGCAGCTGAAATTTTGGAGGGTGATTTGTGTAAATTGAAGTTATAGGATTTGAGTAAACGGAAGATTCTAATGGACCTTCCCAAGAGCATTCAAGAAACAAGAGGCTCCCCTGTCCATCTTATATTGTTTGGGGCCTTGGAAGAAAAAGCAGCAGGGAAAAGATAGATCAGAAATCTTAGTTTCACTGGAGTGTCAAGAACTAAAGAAAAAAATATTTATGGCTGCAACAAAAGAGGAAATTGTGGTTGTAATCTTTCAGGAAGTTGTCTAGGGCACCTTTGCATACTTTGGAATTTCCTAGGGTGGATGCTGAGGTTCTGATGTTGCAATATTTGTTATAAATGGCTGTAATTTGGAGAGAAATCTTGATAGCAAATATATGCTATTCTTGATGAACCAAATAAAATGTGGTTGGTTATCTTTTAATTTATGTCCCTTCACACTGGTCAGTCCTTAAGTGATTGTAATTGAATTATCTAAGGGAAACTATGAGTCGGGCCGACTCGATGGCAAACAACAACAACAACAAGGGAAACTAAGGCATAATCTGATAATCTGTTTAGATGAGTGAAGAATTGGTGAGAGGAATATGATGTTCATGTGCCTATAATTTACTCTTAAATATTTCAGCACAGATAGTGTAATATCAATGTGTGTTTGTGTTGGTCTGTAACCAGAATGGTCAGGGATTTGCTTTCATCTGGAATTTATTTTTCAGAGTCTCAGCTAGAATTTGGTTAGAAGGTAGATGTGGCTTCTATAAGCCTTGGTCATCTCCAGTCACCACATGTTTTTGCTCATTAGTTTTAATGTGTGTTGAAACTGGTTATCTTTGATGAAATTACTGACTTGTTATTTGGTGTAAATGAAGATTAGGAAGGTGTTCTCTTTAGTGAAACCATTAGTATCCAACATATGAGGATTAGCCATTTTTGAAAATTAAATAAAATGATATATATATTTTTTGTACAGAGCATGTGAATCTAAGGAGCCCTGGTAGCATAATGGTTAAGTACTTGGCTGCTAACCAAAAGGTTTGAAACCAAGAGTGGCTTTTCAGAGAAAAGATCTGGTGATCTGCTACCATAAAGATTACAGCCTAACCTAAGAGGTAGTTCTTCTCTGTTAAAGAAGGTTGCTATGAGTCAGAATCAACTCAATCAATTCACAGTAACATGTGAATCTAAGAGGCCTTCTACCCTCTATCCTAACTCTGCTTTAGTAAATATAGTCTCTGTGTGGTTAAAAACAATTAAGTCACTCAGATGGTAAGCAAAAAGTTTCACATACAGGCCCTCAGAAGAAAGGTCTGACAATCTACTTCTGAAAAATTAACTAGTGAAAACTCACTGGAACATAGTTCTCCTCTGATATACACTGGGTCACCAGGAGTCAGAACTGGCTCAATGGCAGCTGGCTTTAGTAAGAATAATAATAAGAGCTAACACTTATTTGTACTGTACTATTCTGAGAGAGCTCTGGTAGCTAGCATAGTGCCTAAGGCACTTGACTGCTAACCAGAAGGCTGGCTGTTCAAACCCACCAGCCACACTTTGTATGGTTTATTGGCAATCCTACTTCCGTAGTGATACTGCCTCGGAAACCCAAGGAGGGGTCACTATGAGTCGGGGCCAACTTGATGGCAAATAACAACAACAATTCTGAGGAAGACTGGGCTTTCTACTTCTGTAGTGATACTGCCTCAGCAACCAAAGGAGGGATCACTATGAGTCAGGGCCAACTCGATGGCACATAACAACAACAATGATTCCGAGAGTTTTAAATATGGAATAAAACCTGCCAGAGCTAGAACCTGTATAAGGCAAAACCTGTCAGAGAAAGAAAACTCAAATATTTTCCAATAAAATGAGTGAAAGAAATACTTCACCTTGCTAAAGGCAGAAATACTTCTCCTTGTTCTGGGTATTTCTTGGATGACCCAGAAAAGCAAGGCAGTGCTGTTGAGTTTTGGCTCTCACAGGTTTCCTTGTATTAACTCATTTAATCATCACAAAATTATATCATATGAGGTAGGTGCTATTACGTATCCCTAAAGGATCTTAGTCGCCTAACTCTAAGAGACAGTGAGATGGATGCTGCCATTGAAATAATGTTATATTTGCTGCAGGAAAACCTTTCTCATTAGAAATGTTTTGGGCAACAACAAGAACTAAGAGCTGGAAGTTTATGGAACTTCCAGAGTCATCTATAATTTTTTGTGTGTGTCTTCTTAGTTATAAACGTCTGCTTCTGTGGCAGATATAGATCTAAGTCCTCTATTCATTATGTCCTCTATTCATTCAACATTGGGTGAGCTCTTGGAAAAGTGGTTTATGCTCACCTGCCTGTATAGTAACTCTGGTTATTGATATTTACCAAAAAGAACCTAATAGTTATACATGTAAGTTTGTCCTAGGTCAGCTAGTTTGCAAACAATCACTTAAAATGCCCAAGAAAGCAGCCTGAGTGGGGCAGCAATGTTGAGAAATAGGAGATAGTTTAAAAGCTGAGGGGAGAGAAGAAATAAAAATGGAAGGAGAGTGAATGAAAGGAGTGTGTGGTGAAATGGAAAAGGATAGACCATTTTAAATTATTTTCTCCATACTCCGAAATCATCCTTCTGTCTAAAGAAATGGAATGGCTGCCAGGCAGACACTTGCAACCTTTTCAGGTGTTTCTTAAGCTTAATTGGAAATCCTTACATCTCAGTATTAAGATTTTTAAATAGAAAAGTAGACACTAACAGCAGCAGAGGGGAAGTATATTAAAACCCACAGGCAGCACCAATTTTTTAAAAAATTAAAAATGAGAAGAGTATCAGTCTTGCATTATGCATTTCCCCTGACATCAGCATAAAGAAAAAGTGAGGAGACCTCACATATCCTTTACCTGCATTTCTCAGTCGGGACTGAGAAAGGGAGCAAGAGGAAGAGACTCAGAAAAGGGTGTGGTCCATGAGAATTGTAAAGGTATCCCCCCTGATCCTGCTACCTTTCTGGATTATTGAAATTCTTCTAAGGTGCAGTCATTAAGCGTTCAGCCCTCAGCCATTAAATGAAAGGTCAGCATTTCAAACTGACCAGTCCTTCCACTCTAGAAACATGTAGCAGTCTGCTTTTGTAAAAATTATTGCCTTGGAAAGTTTGTGGGGCTGTTCCCCTCTGTCCTATAGTTTTGCTATGTATCAGAATTGACTCAGTAGCATGCGACAATAACAAGGGTATTCTGAGGTCTGTATGTACACACACACACACACACACACACACACACCAAGGTTAAAAGTATTCCTTGAGATTTTGTAGTGCAATTCTTTCATTTTTCAGAAGATAAACTTGAAGTCCATAGAGGTAATAATGTTACAAAAAAGCAAAGTGTTATCTATCAAATGTTTACTTACCTGGAAGTATGCTACTTTCTTTTCTTTCTGCTAACCAGAAGGCTGGCGGTTCAAACCACCAGCCACTCCTTGGAAGACTGGGCGATCTACTTCGTGGTGATACCGCCTTGGAAACCTAAGGAGGGGTCGCTATGATTCAGATCTTACTTGACGGCAGTGAGGTGTTTTTTTTTTTTTTCTTCCTAGAATCCAGTCAGTGATCTAAATTGGTGAATCCAGTGACTTTAGCTATTGGCCAGAACTTCCACATTCATACAACAAAAGAGGGGGAGTACTAAGGGCCAAGGAATCCCTGTTGTGTTGTTATGTGCTGTCAAGTCAGACCCAACTCATAGCGACCCCTCCTTGGGTTTCTGAGACCGTATCACTACGGAAGTAGATTGCCCAACCTCCCTTCCTAGGAGTGGCTGGTGGGTTTGAATCGCCAGCCTCCTGGTGAGCAGGCAAGTGCTTTAGGCACTATGCTCCCAGAGCTCCGTGGGTGGTATAAACAGTTAACACACTCTGCTGATAACCAGAAGATGGGAGGTTGGAGTCTACCCAGAGATACCTCAGCAGATAGCCCTGGTAATCTGCTTCTGAACAATCAGCCATTGAAAACCCTAGGGAGCACAGCTCTCCTCTGACACACAGTAGGTCACCACTAGTCAGAGGCAGCTCAACAGCACCTGGGGTCTTGGTAGTGGAGACTCAACATAACATATAGAGGGTACTCAGTTAAATTAAATCAATTAAATCAAAGCCTGGAAGTTCAGGCTGACCTGTGAAACATGAATAGATTTATTCAATCAAGGTTAGTTGTGTTTAGGACTGAAGTATTTTAAGCTGTCACTTCTCTTGTCCTACATAGTAAAAATTTCATTTATGATGCTTTACATAAAACTTGGGAGTCTAAGCACCAAGGCAGAGTGATAAGAGGTTTCTCTGTAACTGCATCTTTAAATATGGTGAGCATTGCTCATGCACAAATCAATCATCACTGTCTTTCAACAATTGTCATTTTATATTGTTTATTGTTGTTGCAACTTGTGCTGTTGACAAATTCTTCCACAGGTTCTTGCTCTTTTCATTTGATTGTGGCTTGAGTGCAGACTTAAGAGTTTCAATCAAAACACTATTGTTATTCATGTACAGAATTCCTTCATGCCCCAGTTTCCTCATCTGTAAAATGACTATAACACTATGTGTATTGTAATTGGGACAGTTTCTAAAAAATAGTAAGCACTCAATAGGTATATTATTATCATTTATTCATATGTCCATGCCCAAGCCAAGCCCACTGCCATCAAGTTGATTCCAACTCATAGGACAGAGTAGAACTGCCCCATAGGACATTCAAGAATGTAAATCTTTAGAGAAGCTGGCTGCTACATCTTTCTCCTGTGGCTGGTGGGTCTGAATTGCCAACCTGTGCTTTAACCTCTGCACCATCATGGATCCTAAGTACTAAAAACAATCAGCTGTGTTGTGGTTTTTAAGTAAACCAAATTCTAAACTCTCCTCACTCAATATGTAGTCAAGTCTTGTCATTTCCCTAATACTTTCTCAGGTCAGTCTTTGTTTCCCTATATCTGTGGCTCTCAAATTTCAATCTGCATCACAATCACTAGACTAGCTTGCTAAATCACAGGTTGCTGTGTTTTTGACTCCTTTCATCTGGGTTGGAAACAGAAGTTGCACG
>NW_006921871.1:3212378-3213509 GCF_000298275.1 Orycteropus afer afer | reverse complement strand
GTTAGCAGTCAAGTGCTTTAGGCACTATGCTACCAGAGCTCAGATATTTTCCTTTCCCACACTTTGTAAAAGGGGGTGTGTGTGTGAAGCTAAGATGCTTGTTGCCATCTTGAGTTGCAGAGAAAACATTTACAGTCAAATTCAAAAACCTTGAAAATAGGATTTTATAAGGGAAATACTAAGACCATCTTAATTATAACCATCCAACTAACATCACTGTAACAAAACTTATCATGTAATATATTTGCTCTGCAATGGATGAGGGAAGATTAAGCTATAGGTGTCAGAGAATCTTGTTGGGACTCAATTCAGATTGCATAGTTATTTCACAGAGGTCAAGTCTCTTAAAATATTTATTTCAAAATATGCTCCAAAGTTGTAGAGCATATGCTTCAAAACATTTATTCTTCAAAGATATATTATATTTTAAATATATGTATAAGAAATACGTGACCTCTGATGCATTTAGAAAAATTATTAATTAGTGTTTTTTTTTTTTTTTAACTGTCTTCTCCTTTTGTGAAAGAATTACTTTCACTCACATTTTCACTGTTCCATTGCTGAGATGATTCCCCCAGAGAACTGTGTGTTTATCTTGACAGGTGTTAGTAGATCTGCAGACCTCTGTGGAATTGCTCCTGGTTGCATCGAGGTACAGTAGAATACATTACGCCCGCAAACTAATGAATTTACCTTATTGCGTTCTAAATAAAATAAACCACACAGCGAGTGGAATTAATCTACTAATGTCTTCCTAATGAAGCTTTCATTAAGCATATGGTGTGGTCTTCAACATTTAACACATGATAGATATTAAAACAAAGCATTTCTGAGGATTTTTAAAATGCATACCTGTATATTATTTTCAAATGAACTAGTTTATACTCAGATAGCTTTAGGCACCTAATCAAAGAGATGTAAGAAACATTTCTAGACTGGAAGGGACATATTTATCTAAAGAAAGAGAAAAAATAAATATTCCATCTACCGTTGTCCCTAAATATATTATTTTGAACTGGATTTCCTATTCTCATTTTTAAACGAGGGAGAAACTTAATTCTCTGCACACTGTAAAATTTAATTCATTAAGAAAATCTAGGAAGCAAATATTGAGAGTAGAACTGTTTTTTT
>NW_006921871.1:3204263-3211933 GCF_000298275.1 Orycteropus afer afer | reverse complement strand
CCTTAGGAGCTACGCCAGGAGAGCTCCTTAGCATAGTAAAGAACAGCTCAAATTGTAGTTAAAATTGCATACTCTCACGGACAATGAAAGATCAATTTCAAACAAGCAAAATCAATATTTCTTCATATTGGTAATAGTTTGATATCCCAGTTTTCAAAGAAAATTTCAAAGCATCTCACAAGTAAACCTGCCTCCTTTAGAAAACTATCAATTTTTTTTAGCATGTGCTTTCCCATCTCATCTAACATTGACAGCAGCACAAACAAAAAAGCTACAAAATAAGTCATATCCGCATTGCTTCACTATGTCAAATTCTTAATTTCTCATTTCAGATTCCTATGTAAATTCTCTTCTTCTTTGGTATAATCACAGTGGTCCAATTGAGACTTGAAGATCTTATCAGTCCTGCATTTTGCTATTATTATTTAAATTTACTCATTTCAACTATTATTTACCTCCAGGCTTCAGAGAGACAATAAAGCAGACATGGTTAAAGGAGAGTAAAGGTGGGTTTTTTTTTCCCCTTCAGCAGTAGCAGCCTGAAACAGTATGAAAGCAATGGATCATGAAGAAAAGCAATTTCCTACTTGAGGGATTAGACAGTACCCTCTTTTGTATTGTTAAATCAAAGTTTTAGTTATTTTTTTCAAGTAATACTGATTTCTTTTTCAATTTATGTAAACAGGCTCTAGATAAACTGCAAGAGACCCCCTCCCAACACATACCCTGTCAGCCAATCAATAGAAAAGATTAAAAAAAAAAAAAAAAAAAACTTCCTTTATGTTGTACTGCTTCTGAGTAAGCCTTTACACAGCATTAAAAAAAAAAAAAAAAAAAAAACTTCCTTTATGTTGTACTGCTTCTGAGTAAGCCTTTACACAGCATTAGAAAAAAAAAAAAAAATTAAACTGTGACACAAGCTAAAGATAATTAGCTTAACATGGAAGCATTTGAGCTGGAACATGAGCCTTTTTACTTTTCTTTCTTTAGGAAAAACATAGGTGATTTTTATTTTAAAGCTGCACACAATTGCTAGCATTAGAAAATTGAAAACTATGTAAATTTCAGCAAATGTTTGCTTTACCTTTTAGGCCCATGACAATATTAACCACTACCAGTCAGTAATAAACTCAGGTTTGCAAAAATGTGCAGTGCAAAACTGTGTTCTGGAATATCATGTGGAAATCTTAATCAATTTCAAGTGCATATACATTCAATGAGGAGTAAAACATACTCCTAAATAATAAAATCAAATAATAGTTACATGTATAAAACGTGAGGAAGAAAATTATGAGTCTATTTGTACAATCCATTTTTTAACATTTACTGAGTTTTCTACATGAGCCAGGTTTAAGGAAGTTGTACATTTTCTATACTGAAAATGTCATACCATATAATTAAAAAGAAAAGTCCCCACAACTAAGTAATAAAGTTGTGATAAATAAAACCTTAAAATTAATTTCACGTTTCTCCACCATTGTCCAGTTTTATCTGTTTAGAATACTAACCCCCAACATTTTTAGCAGATACCTGAGGGACAGTGGGTGATTGGTGAACCAGCTCTAACTTTTATTTTAAATTTTAACTTTTGTTTTTGTTGTTGTCTTTAGTCAGAACACTGATAATATTAAGGTATATTTTAGCTTAATATTTTATAAGAAGAGACATTAGGAGCAAAAAGATAAGTATATTAATATAGCAGATATTTCCTGCTTCACCTAAAACAGGAGTAATATTTTCTAAATCTGGTTACAGCAATGTACTGTACAAGTTAGGAAATATTTTGTTAATATGAAAGAGAGTGTACTGGGTTGAATAGTGTCCCTCCCAAATTCTTGTCCATTTAGAACCCTAAAATTTAACCTCATACAGAAATAAGAGCTTTGTCCAAGTGATATTATACTGTATTAGGGTGAGACCTAATCCAAAAGGTGATGTCCTTATAAGGACAGATCATTTTGAAGCAGACACATCAGAGAAAAGAACATCAAATGAAAGCACAGAGTATTACAGAGGGAAGAGGGATATGTGAAGATGGAGGCAGGGATCGGAGAAATGCATCTACAAGCCAAGGAATACCAGAGCTCCTACCAGAAGTGAGGAAGAGGCAAGGAAGGATTCCACTCAGTTTCAGAGGGAGCATGGCCTTGTTGACATCATGATTTTTGGACTTCTATCCACCAGAATGGTGAGATAAATTTTGGTTTTTCTAATCCACCCCGTTAGATGCACGAGTGCACATCTATAATCTAGTAGTACAATATCTGACTGTTCCAATCAAATTATCTTCAAAGAGGGCTAAAGTCATATGGTATAGATGTAAAATGTAGGATTTGGAGAGATTAACAATGCTACTTTCAACCATACTAATTCCTAAATGCAATAATAAAGTAGCGGTTTAGTTGGGTAAAAGAAGTATGAATCCACTGGATTTCCAGGTCTGGAAATAAACAACAACAACAAAAATTAAGATTTGGATTGCTGACAGGTCAGAGAACAGAGAAAAATGTTGAGATTTTCCAGATTAAGAAAAAGAATAAAAAATGATATAGTTTGTAGTAAAACTCAGGTCCTTTACTAAAGTATCCAGTAGTTTCCCATGAGTTACTTGGATGTGTCTATACAGAAATATCAAGATGTATGTTTGAAAATCAGTGACTGCTCAATTGTAGCATTTTGGGGGCAGCCCAGTCCTTAGTTTACTAGATCAAACAATCAGTCTAGAAATGTTGTTGGCAGACTTGCAGTTTTGTATTCTATGTCTATTCTGCGTTCTCCCTGCCAAAACGAACTACTCTGGGTAAGGGTGCCCAGAATGACAACTTGCCCCATGAAAAACACTTGTGTTCCCAAACTCCATTCTAGTCAGGGCACACTGTGACCCAGTTAATCTTGAAAATATATATGGAAGTCTTTGGGAAAGCTTTTTAAAAACACTTGAATGGTATGTCCAATTAGCCCTTTTGCCTACAACTGTGTTGTTTCCTCCTGCCCAAAATTCAGAGTAAATGGCCATGGGCAACACCCACTGGTCAAATTTCATTCTAAGGATGGAGAAGCACCCTTTGTTAAAATGAGGTCATACTGGATTATTGCCTACATGCATCACTTACCTCTGGACTTCTCATGAAATTTGAAAAATACTCTTATCTCTTTAATACAATATAAGAAAGGATATCTGTTTTGGGAAGCTAAATACATACCTAAAGGATACACCCAATTTCTTGGAAGAATGATCACTTAGATGAGTAAATCAGCCACCTAGGCTTCCAGGCATCTGAGAGGACATTCGTCTTTAAGAAAACATGTTCCACCAGAACTGTGATCTTAAAGAGTTCTCCATGAATTACATGTATTTTAAGAAAATTAAAGTAATTGCTTTGATACAGAGACCTCATAATTGGAAAATAAATCTATCCAAATTCCTTGAACAAGAGGAAAATGTCTTGGAGTAATGAATGTGAACCTGAAGGGAAGTGTCTTTTATTATTTTTTTTTTTTCCCAAAGAAAAATTTTCTATTTAAAAAAAACAAAAAAAACACATTATCTTATAGCTGGAAGAGGTGGATTTCTCCCTGAGTATGCCAGGAAAATGGAAGAGAATATTCCCTTTCCTCAAGATAGGGAATTAAATCCTACAGAAAACACATTCTCAAGGAGTTTTCTGAAATAGGCTGGATATATTAATATTATTCCCAGATAATACACCCAAGTGTGAGAAGGTTCAAGCTGCTATACACTGAAGAGTCATTCAACTCTTTATCCATCGATATATCAAATCTTTTTATCTACCCAACAAATATTAATCAAGCACCTTCTCTATGACAGGATCTGTACCAGGCCCCAGCCTTTTCCAGAAAGAAAGAAACCCTGGAGGTTTGTGCTTTAGTTGAGGAAACAAGTCTTTGGACTCATTGCCTCCTTATCCTGAGCTGGACCAGTTCCAATCATCTCCCATAGTCTATGAAAAGAGGACATGTACTTTGTGACTTATAAAAAGTGCCTGCAGATGGAATCTAGCTGGAGCTGGGCAAGTGTTCATCTGTTGGCTAATCCGGTTTCATACTTGGAGAGTCTCAGACCAGCACTGTGCATGACTCAGACATGCATATTGACCAGGTGCTTGCTAACTATTTGACAAATGCTGTTCATGAAGTTTTTCAGAAACAAATATTGATCCAAACAATTCCCTTGCATTTAATATTCTGACATTCTGCAAGGCCACTATTAACTTTGATGTACACATGCAATTACCTGTTTGTCTAAAGAGTTTCAATTGCCCTAACTCTTGGGTACCACATCATGATTAAATGCATATAGGCAACAAGTTGTTAAGTTGGGGAGCCAGAAAACCACTGTGGGATAAGATCAATAGTTACACCGCTTACCAAAGAATGTCTTTGTCATTGTTTTCTACAATCATCAAAGATCTAGATTATATTTAAAGCTAGACTTTGTTCTAGCTTCTATGTACATGTAGTCACACAAATGAAAATAAAAATTACCTAGGAAGAATCTATAGTACACGTTTAGGAGTAGAGATTGTTTAAATTATAGTACGGCTCATAAAACACATTTTCAACTAGCAGGGCATCTTGGTCATTGCACTCCCATCTGCTTCAGAGCAGGAAAAATTAACAAGCATAAATGTGAAATCCTGCATGGAAGTTTGAGAAAATCAATAGCATAATCACAGGATGAGGGAGACCTGATTGTGTCGCTGTTAGTGTTAAAAAGAGCCAGGAGGATTTCAATCAACAAAAATGGAATAATAAGCAACTGTTTGGTGTAATTGTTAAAAAATTATAATATCTGGTTCATGGAATTAATAATCTTTTTAAAGAACTTTACATAAGACACCTATGGGTTATGATTTGTCATGCGGGGTGCCTCATTTTCAAAGACACATTGTCAGACAGGAGAGTGACAAGATGGGCATAAAAGCCATGTTCTATGTGGCATGGTAGAAACTAAGAAAGATACCATAGACATCCTCAAATATTTGAAGAGTTTTCATGTGAAAGAAAGGTAGGCTTATCTTATTGGTCTTGTAACTAGAGGAAGGACCGATAGGTTGAAACAAATTTATAAGGCAGCAGATTCTGATGCTCAATATGAAAGAAGTGGAGATTCCAGAAAGAGAAGGAGTAGAGATCTGAAACTAAGCTGCACTCCCACAAGGGAAATTCTGATTTATCCCACTGTTCTGAAATCTTCCCTATAGATATTCTCTTGGATAAAGAAGTGATGCAGTTTGTGAGAAATAATAAAGAAAGTCTTAGGTCTAACTGTTAACTAATGACAACAGAAGTAGACTCACATGAAAGAGTAGAGGGGATGGAGCACAAAGGCCACCACCTAATGCATTTGTGTGTACCCTGGCTAAGCAAGTGTCTTGGTTCTCTAGTGCTGTTATAACAGAAATACCACAAATTTATTTTTGTACAGTTTAGGATGTTAGAAGTCCAAATTCAGAGTGCTGGCTCTAGAACCCAGGTGAAGGCCCCTTGACCTCAGGCTTCAGCTCTGTCTCTTATTCTAGGCCGACTGGAGCTAAAGGCTTATATTAACTCATGCAGCTGCTAACTGCTGAGGTTAATGAACTGAAGGTCAGCAGGTAAAATGGCACAGTCCCAAGATCAGCAGGCAACACACCAGGCCACAAGTTCAAGTCCAGGATTAATTCCAAGATCAGCAGGCAAGACAGCAGACGAGTGGTTCAGCCTGTGCCAAAAGCTAGATAGATAGACAGACGATAGATAGATAGATAGAGGTAACTCTGGGTGGCACAAATGATTAAGTTCTTGACAATTCAAACCTATTCAGAGGCATCTCAGAAGACAAGCCTGGTGATCTGCTCCTGAAAAGTCACAACTGTGAACACCTTATGGAGCAGAGTTCTGCTCTGCACACATGAGGTCAGTATGAGTCAAAATCCATTCAAAGCCAGCTAACAATAACTACTATATATATATATATATATATATATATATATATATATATATAAACTTGCCCTATAATATTATGAATATCCTATGTACTCTCTTGCAGTTAGATTACACTTCACAATTTATTAGTTTCTGGTTCAGTGTGTTGTATGTGTTCTATCTGATCATAAGTATAAGTGTTATAATAATACTCCTGTTAGACTTGAACTCTTGTCTTTGAATATTCCACATCTCATGGCTAGAACTTACTAACCAAATCTTGTACTTCCAAATAGTGCAAAATAAATTAAAATGGCATGGTGTTATTTGTGTTCTGTATTCTGGTAGAACTGATGCATGGCTATTTTATGTACTCTCAATCTGGCTATGCAGCCAGTTCCTGCTGTTCTTTTTGATTTCTGACTACAATTTCTCTCTACAACACTCCCTACAGGCTCAAATTTACACATATTTGAAGCTACATAAGGTGACTAAAACAATCGCTGACCACAGCCTCTAAAGGAGTTGCTATCTGTTAACCAGAAGGCTGGCAGTTCAAACCCACCAGCCACTCCTCAAGAGGAAGATTGGGCAATCTACTACCATAGAGATACCACCTCAGAAACCCCAGGAGGGGTAGCTGAGTCTAATTGGCTTGACGGCAGTGAGTTTGGTTTGGGTACCCATTTCTGTGAGCTCTGATGCTTCCTAAATATACAGAAACAAATCATGATAGTTTCTGGTTCAGTTTGTTGTGTGTGTTCTATTTGATCATAAGCATAATAAGTGTTATAATAATATGCCTATTAGACTTGAATTCCCTGGGTGGCACAAATGATTAAGTGCTTGACTCCTGGCCCAAAGACTGACAGTTCAAACCCATCCAGAGGCATGGTGTTAGCAAGAATAGAATAAAAGAAAAAAAAAAAACAAAGGATTAAGCAGAAACTTTTTTAAGCACTTCTGAATTCCTGACCATCAAAGCAAAGGAATTTTCTGAATAAATTTTCCTTTCTGTGTCTCCCAACCATAAACTCATCTTTATTTCTGCCATTCCTCCTTCTCCATCTTTCTCTTTCCCCTCATTATCATGAACATTTGTTTATGGTACATTCTAGGAATTGCCTTTGTTGTTGTTGTTGGGTGCCATAGGGTTCACTTTGACTTATAGCTACCCGATATAACAGAAGAGAAATGTCCCATAGAGTTTTCTTGGCTGTAATCTTTGTGGAAGCAGTCTACCAGGTCTTTCTTCCAAGGAGCTGCTTGGTGGGTTCAAATCACCACCATTTCAGTTAACAGTTGTTTACACCACCAGGGTTCCTTAGGTAGGGGCTAGTCCTATAGAAAAAATACATATTTAAAAGGAGATACAGAAGACAGTCTGGGTTGGACAATCACCACTTAAGGCATTTGTTTTCTAGTGAAAGGAAGAGGAAACCTTGAGCAGATCGCCATTTGTTTGTTTGTAATCAATACATCTGGACATGCCAGGAAGCCTTATCTGAACAGAGCACTAGCTTTTGAGGGACACCTGCTCTGCATGAGGCCTTAGGCTAACAAATGTTTGTGAGCACCATGTCACTCAGGTGCTTGCGAAGAATGAAGATTTTTGAGCACACCCCAGAAATTCAGTCAATTTGGAGTGCAGTTCAACTGTAAACCATCACTTTATGGGAGAGTGCCACAGGTGGTTGACAGGCTCCCTTTTTAAAGAAACCCTTGCTTATGAAATGAATAAT
>NW_006921871.1:3199159-3203803 GCF_000298275.1 Orycteropus afer afer | reverse complement strand
GGCAATGGGCTTTTCATTTGCATTCTCTGATGTTCTTAGTTCACATCTTGACCTGCCTCCAGTTGTGATTCTATGATTCCTACCCTGCACCACACCAACACTAAAAATTCCTGACCATCTCCTCACTAATATTTTTTGTATCACTGAGGGCAGTCTTGTTTGAATTGAAGTCAACAAATGCCGAATATAAACAAACTTGCCCTATAATATTAAGGAAATGCTGATCTTCTTCTAAGATTGCCTTTAAGAAAATAATATCCATTTCAGTTTACATGTGCATGTGTATGTGCATATATGTGAACATATGTATAATTACCTCATATGAATAAACTACGTAATGAGATTTTTCAGTTAAAAGCTGTGTTAATGGGCAGTAAATTGGACTCACCAGGGCACCCATGTCTTTCAATTGTCTATTATTACAAAAGACATTCCTCATCTTTCACTCATGTCTAACTCCCACACAATCCTTCTGTGCTCTCATTTTATTATTACAATTAGTCAAAAGTCCAAGTTGGATATTGAGACTTGAGAACATGTTGTTTATATACAAAACAACAAGGAAATGAGGACTTATTGCCTTTGTACTTTAGGATTCATTTTTAAAATCCTGATTTCCACTTCATCATTTTTATTTGGTCAGCTAAGAATGTGTCCATGTCCTCAAGAACTTTTTTCTAACAATGAAATTGAAAAATGTGTTTTCTTTTTTATTGGGGGGGGAATGGAAATGATCTATCCACCTTAAAGACCATCTAATTCAACCTTTATGGATTAATTATGAAGACACTCTGGCCTCACTGGTTTAAGTGATTTATTCAGATTTGCAAAGTTAATTGAAATGTAGACCATAGTCTTATCCTGGGGTCTATAAATAAACTTCAAGGAGACTATGAACCCTCACATTTTATACACATTCTGCATGCACATCTGTGTATTTTTATGGAGAGGATGCATCATTATGCCAGAATCTCAAAATGTTCCTCAACATAGTTGGGACAGACCTAATCTATATCCATCACTCATTTCCTGTTGGAACTACAATTTATAAAATATTTTTAGAATTAAAGAAACATAAAAGATTTTATAACACAAACTCCAGCCAGAGACGGGATTCCTTAGATAATATTTCTGAGGGACCTCTACAGGAAGTCTTCAGATAGCTTATAACTCCCTACCTTTCATGGAAGCACTGCTAAAAGCTCTCCTCGTTAGAATGATGTTCCTATCTCCATATACTTTCTTTCCTATACATTATCATACTAGGACAAGTTCTACCCTTGGAAGATATAGAAATCAATTCCACTTTCTCTTACTCAATCTTTCAAATATTTGAAGAAGGCTATTATATTTTCTTGAATCTAAGTTTCTCTTGTTGGAAAATCTAAAATGTCTCAGTATCCTAGTCACCTTTCTAGACTCAGACACTTAGAGCTAGAAAGGACACATTTCAGTTTGTCAATATTCTCTGAAAAGCATATACTTCTTGTCTCAGTTCTCTAGTGCTGCTATAACAGGAAAAACAACAACAACAACAACAACAAAAAAAAAACGCAAGTGGATGGCTTTACAGTTTAGAAGGCTGGGAGTTTGAGTTCAGAATGCCAGCACTAGGGGCTGGGTGGGGACCCTCACCCTTAGGCTTCAGCTCTGCCTCTTGTTCCAGGCGCATTGGAGCAAGCTAAAGGCTTTTTCTCAGCCCTGTAGCTGCTGGCTGCTGAGGCTGACAAATCCAACACTGGTCAGTAAAATAGCAGAGTGTTGGCTCATAAGCTGTGTAGGCAACGATCTCCAGATCAGCAGGCAACATGGCAGGCCCCTGGTTTAAGTGCAGGAACTGGAGATGAATATTGAACCAAATGCAGGACCCTGGAAACAGGCCACAACCCAAAGGCAACTCTCTCCTAACTGATGAGCTGCCCACAGCACATTCCACAATGAGGTGATTCCACCATGTGCAGTCTCCTCATGGGGAATAATTACCTCCAGCTGCTGAGCCACTCAAAATTAGCACAGCCACGTTGACACAGAGCCTTAACTACCACAGCCCCAAACTGAAAACAAAGCTCCACTTGTGGTATGACAAATCCAGAACATAATAATATCACTATATCTGCCTGAAGGGCATTTTGCCTTGTTCAGTTGGTGGATCAAGATATTTCACTCTGTTTCACTGGTAATATCAGTTGCTATGACTTTTCTAGAAGCACCTGAAATGCAACAGAGCAGAAATGAGAACGTGGACATTCTGATAGTAATGATCATGTGAAGAAAACATTTATAATCCAAAAGAGAAACATTAAATAATCTTATTTTATCTGAAAGAGCTAGTATTTTTTCCACAGATTGAGAAAGAAAGATAGAATTGGAACTACTGAGATGTATAAAATGAGTTGAGCAAGGACGACTTAGAGTATAAAGGTTTTCAAGCATCAAGAAAAATGTTCTTCATGTTTATTTGATTTAAAAGTTCTAAAAACAATTTCTTTTTGTGTATACTCAAATCTAAAGTTATGTAATGTAATGACAATCATGTAAATAATTTAAACCTAGTGATTGGAAAAAATTAAAAATTCAATTTATTTTCTTCATTGATTGTCTACCCTAGCATTTCTAAAGAGTGTCATGAGACATACTACCCTACCAAAATGAGCCCTTGTCAGGCAGTGGTTGAGTGCTTAACTGCTAACCAAAAGGTTGTTGGTTCCAACCCTCCAATGGTTGTGTGTGGGTGGGTGGGGAGAATGGGGGTGGTAACCTTCTCCCATAAGGATTATAGCCCAAGAAGCCCCAAAGGGGCAATTCTACTCTCCTATGGAGCCACTAGGAGTTGGAATTAACTCGATAGCACACATCAACAATCCTACCAAAAAGAGCTCTGGTGGTGCAATAGTTCAGTGCTCAATAACTAATTGAAAAGCTATGGATTAGAACTCACCCCATGGCTCCACAGGAGAAAAATGTGGCAGTCTACTCACATAAAAGTTATAGCCTAGGAAACCTTATGAAGCAGTTCCACTTTGGCATATAGGGTCACTATGATTCACAATCAACTTGATGGCACACAACAACAATCCTATCAAACACTTGATGGAAATAAAAGACCTACAGCTAAATACATTCTACAAACATTTAATATGCTATTCCTTTCTTCTTGAGTTCCCTTACATGTTTCATATTTCAGGGTCTAAAAACTTCCTTTTTAGCAACCCACAACACCAATGTTCCTCATGTGACACTTTGGGTGCTGCAGTCCTGTATTTATTCAATTAATCAAATTTTCCCCACATTTCCCCTTTGATGTGTTTTAATAACCTTAACAAGTAAGGATAGTTAAGATGCTACTCTTTTTATTGCAGATCTTCCTCTGCCTGGTTTCTTGTGAGCCATACCACACCCAGAAGAGGAACTGATAATGTGCTTAATTAGACTAGAACATCTCTTACATTATTGTACTAAAGAATAGAATGTCTACATCAAATGTTTCTTTTCATATGTTTCAGATGAAGGGAAAAGCAATATAACAAAAGTACGTGATGAGCACAATAAAAGTAAATACTATTACATATATATATACTGCATTATCAGTAATTGTTGTTGTTGTTATGTGCTGTTGAGTCAGACTAACTCATAGCGACCCCTCCTTGGGTTGCCGAGGCAGTATCACTACGGAAGTAGATTGCTCAACCTTCCCTCTGAGGAGTGGCTGGTGGGTTTGAATTGCCAGCCTTCTGGTTAGCAGTCAAGTGCCTTAGGCACTATGCTACCAGAGCTCCTATTATCAGTAATAGCAAACACTAATCTACAATCTATGGATGGGTACACTGGTAGACAGGCAAGAAGGTAAGGTATGGGTAGGTGAACGGGAATATACCAGGACAATACATAGGTTTGGCACACAATATACATATGTACATATTTGTATGTGCTACAACAATGTCTATATGCATTACAGAGCTAAAAGAGGACAAAGTTATAGCTTCTAATCTACAACCAAACACCTTGAAGGAGTGAGTCACTGATCCTGTGGGCTTGCAACCATGGTCACAGGGGACATCAAGCTTAATTGGCACAACATAGTAACAAATACATTGTTCTAAATCCTACTTTGGTGAGTAGTGACTAGGGCCTTAAAAGTTTGCCAGGGTCCGTCTAAGATGCAACTGTTGGTCTCTCCTCATTTGGAGCAAAGAAGAGTGAAGAAAATCAAAGACCTTTGGAAACAATTAGTCCAACAGACTAATGGACCATGGGAACCTCAGCCTATAGGACTCTGAGACCAGAAAAAAGGAATGTTGTCCAGCTACCAATGCCAATCATTGCAAAAGGGATCAAAACTAGAGATCCTGGAGAAAGCGGGAGAAAAAATGTAGAACAAAATTAAAAAACATTAAAAGGACTAGGATTAGGTGGTTCTAGTAAAATGGCAGAATAGGCAGAAAGACTGCACAGACCCTCTCTAAAAAAGAAAAGGGGGGAGGCGGGGCAAGATGGCGGACTAGGCAGAAGGATTGCACAGACCCTCTTCAACAAAGAAAAGGGAAACCAATTAACACAGACACAGAAGATAATCTTGGACCCCTGAGCCTTGAAGGAAAGGATGCAGAATTGGACTAAACCCGAACTAGCAGAAGAATTTGCATG
>NW_006921871.1:3133807-3175632 GCF_000298275.1 Orycteropus afer afer | reverse complement strand
CAGGCCTGGAACTGAACTTAACCTTGCGTCTCAACTCTTAGGCAAACAATAGACAAGTTTGTGAGGTGCACAGGAAGTAACACCAAAGCAGTACACAAGCCTTAGAACAATCAACCAAATGAGATAAAAAGGGCAACATTTTCCTAGGAATAAAGCTCAGAAGGACAAAAGGAAATGTTAACCACAGGGAGTAAGTGGGAAGAATGCTGTTTCATTGTGGGGTTGGCATTCAATTTCACAAAACAAAATGTGAATGAACAGTTGAATGGAAAACCAATTAGCTCTGTAAACTTTCACTCAAATAACAGTAAATAAATAAATGAAGGAGGAAAAAAAGAAGGCATGAGCAGAGAGACTTTTACAAAAAATAAGTTAATTCACAACAGTAATTAAAAAAAAATGCAGATACTGTGAGGAAAACATTTTTAAGAAGATGAAGAACAAACACAGAGATAATTTTCATTGAGGCTTATGAACAGCCACATCATTAGACAGTGTTTATTCCCTTAGGGTCTGAAGAGTCTGAGATAGAGTTGGCAATCATAAATGTTTTTCAGCACTGAAAGAGTTCTTGAAGATGACCTAGTAACAATTCCAATCTCCTCACTGTGGAGGAAAGGTGGGTAAGTTCTACAAAGATGATGTGATTCTTTATGTTGCTCTCAACAAGTCACAAAACCTCTCTAGGTTTCCGTTCTTACATCCTTAAAATTAAAAGATGGGACTAGTTAATCTCAATGTGTCAGCATGTTAAACAGTAGATAATTTTATAATTTATTGAAAAATGTTCTCATTCTTTTTATTATATGCTCTGAAGTTCATTTCCTCTCTTAACCACAAAAGATAGAACCAGTTAATGGTAGGTGTGGCATGGGAACCTCAGCTTTCTTATTTCTATACCGTCTGCTCTCACCAGCCCAGTTTGACTTCTGCCATTTGTGTACGTGTTGGACAGGTGTTGTATACTTATGACATGCATAAGTAGACAAAAGGTGAGGGGGGAAAAAAAAGTCACACACATTTAAGAAGGACCAGTTTCTAAGGAAAGAGCAAAATTGTTAAATCAGAACACTTGTGTTAATTATGAACAAGGCAATGGAAAATGGGAAAGAGAGGGTTGTAGCCCTGAAGGGCATAGTTACTCCTAGGAGAAAGGGAAAAGTCAGGAGTAATTTAGGAATATTTTTTCCTTTTAATGTTAAAATTCATTGACAATATTATTCAGTTCTATGACTCAAGCTATCTGCCTAGAGGCATGGAACCTTGGTCTCAAGAGTCAATTAAACCAGGTTAGATCCACCAGCCACTCCTCGGAAGGAAGGTTGGGCAATCTATTTCCATAGTGATACTGCCTTGGAAACCCAAGGAGGGGTCGCTATGAATCAGGTCCGACTCGAGGGCAGTGTGTTGTTGTTGTTGTTGTTGTTAGATAAAGTAGTCATAGAGGAAAAGACAATTATGCAACGTAGGTTATTTGATAAATAATAATCTAGATTGTGTAAATGTGCACTTGTTAATAGTCTGGCACATAAAAGAATGGAGTACTGGCTTAGTAACTGACCTTACTTTGGAGTGATTTTCATGGGCATAGATATTTACATAGTAAGTCCAAGAGAATTTGTTACAGGAAGATGCTGATATTCTTTGAATATAATGTTTTGAGCTTAATAATAATATACAGTCAGCTAAAGGGAGAACAAATTAGCAATAAGTATGGATAACCCATTCCTAATTTTGTAGGCAAAATAGTTTATTCTGAAAAAGTAACTGTGGATCTGAAATCTATGAAAAGAACTTAATATCAGACTAGATAACTTTAGGAGAGAATACTCTCCTGACTCATAGCTAGACTATATTTAGGTAAGTCCCCTTAATTTACACACTTACTGCTCCAGCACTTTTTTCTTGCTTACATAATTTTAAAATAATTTCTGTTATCATGTGTTTAATGTATATATTCCCAGATCCCCCAGACCTATAACTGACCTGCCTTATTCATCGCTATAGTTCCAACACTTAATAGAGGATCTGTCACACAGCAACCACTGAATATATGTTTGTTAAATGAGTAAATGCCCATGTGGCAAAGTATTTGAAGAGAGAAGAGACAAATTAGAATAAAAAAAAAGACCATAGAAAGGAAAGAGACAGATAGGTGCAGTTCAGAGGAAAAGGAGAAGAGAGATGACCAGATTGTCAGGATGACTTTTAAAACAGCCCCTTTCTTTCATATATTGGGTGACTCAGGTTAAATCCCTGGGGAGCTAGCATACATTCTATCCCTGACACATATATACTTTCCTAGGAATGCTTGCAGAGAAGGGATGGAAAAATGAACTTTAGAGAAACAAAGAATGAAAACAGTGAAAGAGACAAACTCTATTGTGTCTGACTCCACAGCCAAAGATTTTCTACCTCTCTGAAAATCAGTCTAGCTTGCAGGTAGAGTATCGACTGCTAGGCAGAGCACCATGGCTATAAAACAGACCACTGAGCTAGGCAATAAAAGAGAGACAGAGAGAGAATAAGAGGTCTAATGTCTTGTTTATGTCCCCTTTACAGCATCTTTGAGATGCTCTGCAGTCCCACAGCTGGCTTTAGTTCATATGCTCTTCTGATTAAGGCAATACATACCACAGCAATCTAATATTAATGTGAAATTTGGAAAAAAAAGTGGGGAGAAGGGAGTAGAAAAGGAAGATATCTTCACAGTGTAACTAAATATAACAGGATGCAAGGCTTGTTTAATTCTTTATTAAATACATGATTTACTGTAAATCCCTAAAACATTTGTAACTCATTTTAAACACCCAATTCTACCATATTGTGTTTAGTGACACTAATCCTTGTTTATAGCCTAACCCTTTGAGAATGAGATTGTGTTCCCAGTGAATAGTTGTAAGTAGAGATGAGTTTTATTATTACAATCCTGATCACAGATTTACAGAAACCTTAAATGAAAATGTAAATGATGAGGATAATATCCAATATGAAGAAGATCTTTATTTAAAATGAAGTGTAAAGCTTGACTGATGAAATGCCTGTGGAAATATCAAATACTTCTAAGACATGTTTTTAAATTCATTAAAATGCAGCTACTATTTTTAATCTCAAACACCAGTTTTATACTTTGTAACTTTGCCATTGTGAAAATTGGAAAGTCTTGAGAAATTTGGGTGTTGCATGCAAATTTGCTCAAGTGTACAGCTCTTCAAAAGGCTCAAAAGTGATTCTGATAGGATAGATAAATAGATAGATAGACAGACAGATAGTTTTCTTTTTCCCCTCTAAGAGCTTCCATCTTAACTCAGCTGCTGATACTAAATAACACATCATGACAGTCACAACTGTCAAAATGCTCCTAAAGTTTTGGGTGTAACCATTTCAAACATGCAGTTGTTTTACAAATATTTTGACAAATTTTATTACTGTTTTAGATTTAGATTGACAATAATAGTAGTGTGGTTAAGAGGGGGAATTTTCAAGTCAGAGAGCGTAATAATTCTGGCTTAGCTATTTATTATCTCCCCCAGCCTCTGTTTCTCATCCTTGAAGTGGGGGAGATATCTATTTGCAAGGTACTGTATGAGGATTGAATAATATGCTATGTGCAAAGTACATAATGCATAGTGCCCAATACACAATGTCCACTCAATAAATGGTGGCAATTTATAACTATAATATGTGATTGCTAATATTAATAATAAAAGCCACTCATTACAGAACAGTACTGTTACCATCACAAAGCTTAATGTCTGTCTCAATTCTAAGAAAGGCTATTTTCTATCTCTACTCTTCTCTGAATTTCTACTTATACCATATTATCATCACCAATAAATATTTCTTGTAAGTTAATAAGCATAAGGTATTGCATTAGGCTCTCTAAAGAACACAGCCAGAATCAATCATTCTCCTATGCAGGCCCTATCGGGTCTTGTACTTCCTCTATCATGGCAATAATATTCTGTATTGTGATTATTTATTTGTATCTTATTATAGTGGACAGATCTTACTGAATATTCGCAGCACCTAACATAATGTCTGGAACATAACAGATATCCACCCCATGTTGAATGAATGAATGATATGGAATGAATGGAGAGACAATATGTTCATTTAAAAGATATACAGAAAAAGACATGGTTTCATAAACTCAGGAGGAAGAAAGTCTTTTCACATTAGTGAACTGCTATTATTAATATGATTGAAACAGTATTCTATCATAGAGACTGTATTCCGAGGTGTACAGCCTATGTTATGTACAAAAGAGTGGGTGACAGGAGACAAGGGGGGAGAGGACTTTTGAAGGAAAAATTACCAAAGAGAACTTGGAGGAAGAATGTGATCAGCATGCCAGTCTTGTTAGTTTTGTGAAGAAACTGACATGTATAAGTTGAAATGTAGTGAGAGTTCTAAAAAGGGCTTGAGCTTTTAAATGGGAAGAAAATCTGCTTCTGGTTGTGGAAAGGAGCTAGAATAATATAGAGTGGCATCCATGAGAATGATGCTGATCATGAGAAATTAGATCCAGATATTTGTTTTAAATGCTAGGTGAAGTAGCCAAGCTTAATCTAATGATAGAACCAGCCTCCTCAGCCTTATCAATCAGTTAGGGTAAGTGATCAGAGGGAGTTTTACCAGGAGTAACAGGTTGTAAGGCCAGCAGCCAGAGATGTGTCCTAGAGGGAATGACTTAAAATGGGTCTTCAGGCTAGTGCAGGATCCTTTGAAGGATCAGAGGATGCCTCCTACTTTTTGCAGTTGGAATTAGGAGTGGGATTCTTTGAAATGGCTCCAGACTCTTGGAAGCATGGGACTTTATAAGAGAAAGAAGGAAGGGGCCTGGGAAGTGAAACTTTTGATTCTTAGATGGTTACTTCGGTAATGGTTAAAAGGTAATGGCTGAAAGAAATATAAGAGATATTATGCAGCAGCTAAGTGAAGAAAAGCCTGGGGCAAGAGCCTGGTGGATTAAAGGAGATGATTGAGAGGAGGCCATGGTCTACTGGTTAGCCCAGCCCATGGCCTAAAGCCATATGTATAGAATGGGAAAACATTCAAGGAGCAGGTGCAGGGAATTACTTGTCAGGGTTCTTCTAGCCTTGGTCTTTGTGACACCTACCAGATGACTAGGTGGAACTATGCAAATGTAGGGTGCTTATGGTCTACCAAGGAGATTGGATAGCTTGTTAATAATGTAAATAAGACACATGGCAAAGACCATAAGGTCTTTTTATTTTTAAGGGCAGGCAGGGATGCTATTTAGTCATCTAGTCACCCAGGACAGAATCTGAACGTAAATTCTAAACAGTAGATTCTGCAGGGGCCACAGCTGAAGAGCAGAAATATGGCACAGATTAGAGTTTGGGGAGCAATGTGGGGAGCTGGTCCACCCTGCCTACAAAAGGAGACAATTGAGAAACTGCAAACAGCAGTTATGTATTGACAATCTTTGACAATATCTCAAGAATTTTATGAACTCTGTTTAAAGATGTGAATTTTCATGGGACATGAGAAGGAAAATTTACTTCAGTGGGTGCTAGAAAACTGAAAAGGCCAAAACTAGGCTGGCTTTCTTCAAAAGTTCAGGAAAACAAGATGGAAACCTATCTCCTGGGTATCATCAGTTATTTCCCTTTGATGTTAAGTGCATATAGTATGCCAGATCTGAAAGAACATATGGCCCAGAAGCTTTTCCTCCTAGACAGGTATCATTTCTCCCTAGGAATGATTTACCATCAAAGTCCAACATGGCTGTGGATGATATCCATCTGCAGCTCTCCAAGGGCACATCAGTTCTGGCCCAAGTCTAGATGAGAAGGGACTAGAAATGGAAGAACGACTTAATATGGAAATCATTTGTCTCTGGATCTTTACTCCATTAGTGAGTCATGGTTTTCACTGGCGATGTGCAGAAGGCCAGGCTAACTCAGAAATGACCTTTCCTTCCCAAAAAACAAACAAACAAACTCACTGCCCTGGAGTCAGTCCCGACTCATAGCAACCCGTCCTTGGGTTTCTGAGATGGTATCACTACGGAAGTAGATTGCCCAATGTTCCTTCCAAGGAGTGTCTGGTGGGTTTGAACAGCCAGCCTTCTGGTTAGCAGTCAAATGCCTTAGGCACTATGCTACCAGAGCTCCTGTGACCTTTCCTTAGGTCATCTTTTATTATTATTATTTTGGTAAATGTGTATGTAACAAAATTTTCCATTTAAACATTCTTCACATGTACAGTTTAGTGACATTAATTGTGTTCATCAGGTTGTACAACCCTGATCATTGTCTGCTTCCAAATTTTTCCATCACTTTGTTATGCCTTCTTGAGTTTACTCAGGCTCAACATAACTTGTTCCCTTACTGTAGATCACACAATATTTGGCTTGTTCATTTGCATTTCCTCATGTTTCCTTAGAATTGTTTCTATTTTGTGTAATATATGTTCTTGGCATTAAGCAATGTCAGGTTAAAACCAAAAAAAAAAAACCCACTGCCATCGAGTTGATTCATACTCATTGCAACCCACATTGGGTTTCCAAGGTGGTAAATCTTTATGGATGGAGACTGCCCAGTCTTGCTTTCATGGAGTGGCTGGTGGGTTTGAACCACTAACCTTCTGGTTAGCAGTCAGATACCTTAGGTGGTATGCTACCAGAGTGCCTTAATGTGAGGGCTGAAAAAAAACAAAAAACCAAAGTCACTGCTGTCAAGTCAGATCCAACCTATAGTGACCCCTTCTTGAGTTTCCAAAGCAGTATCACTACAGAAGTAGATTGCCCAATCCTCCTTCCGAGGAGTGGCTGGTGGGTTTGAACCTCTAGCCTCCTGGTTAGCAGTCAAAAGCCTTGGGCACTGCGCTGGCAGGCAGATAAATTTTTATCTAATTTCTTTAGAGCCAACTAAGTTGTGGACTGAATGATTGTTAGCCTAGTTTTGCCTAAAACACTGAAGTCCCAGTTAAGTCTTCCTAGTAAACTACTGCTGGGATTTCAGTAGAAAAGAAACAACCAGGACAAAATGTGCTCTGCTCTGATCTATTAAGTGTTGAGTTGGTTCAGGAGATACTCAGGAATGTTCTTGGAATCCATGTGTCATCCTGCAGGTGTGTCTTCTATGTATGTTCACCCTTACCAGCTAGCAAGAGGTGAATAATGATGGAGGGAAGGTAAAAAAGAACTGCTACTTCCAGTAAAAGGAGAAAGCATCTATTACCAAATTCTTAGTAGTAGCTTCAAAACAAATGGGATTGCAAGCATCATTTTCAATTGTGCATTGGCCACACCCACCACAGTAGCCCTCCTTTTCTCTCTACTAGTTGCTGTGGAGTCAAAACCTGACCAAAACAAATCACAAAAACTGGTTTATGAAAATGGGTTTTGATATATTCTGAAAATAATCTATTTTAGGCCATGGAGAACCCTCTTTCCGTATTTCTTTCTTAACTTTTAAAATTAAAAATAGTGGGCAGAATGTTCTTGTATGCATTCTTTCAATTCTAGTTGTTCATGTTTCTAGGATTCAAGTTGATCATATCTACTCCTGACACAGTTTTTCACCACTGGGCAAAGCACCTCAAGGAAAAAGAGACAAGCTGGGAAATGGCAGCTAATCTTCCATCCTTCTGAGAGCTTTGTTGTAAAAGTCATTCAACTTGAGCCCATTTCTGGGTGTTGTACTTGCTTAGACATTTGACCTTTGTCAGATTTTAAAGATAAGAAAGAAGAAAGGGGAAGGAGACATCTGTATTTCTAGCTTTTTTGCTACAGATAAAGTGATACCTCACTATTGAATACTCTCTTGGCTTCTTCTGCTTCTGCCACCAGTATTTATCCTTAAATGAGATAAAGCTTGAATAAGAAATTAGCTTGCAAATGTTTGTCTTCCTATTGACACATATTCAAATTGTGCTCATTTGTTTTGTTTTTTTCAAAATGCATCTCTCTCCATAGTGTATTAGCTCACTGTTCAGAGTCTCATTTAAATTGATGCTGTCTCCTGCCTACTGAGATCTTCATGTCCGTAGATGGCCCATCTTTCACAGAGAAAATCCCAACTCCATCTCAGTCCAGGAAACTTCAGTCATGGTTACATTGTGTTGATGGATTTTCTTTTAATTCTTTGAAACTTGCATTGTCTTATTTTTTTTTTTTTCAAAATTATTATTTTTTCGTTTAAAATTATTACTTTCAATGTCACACACATCCTTGTCTTGTATCTGTCTTTTCCTCCACCTACACACTGTGGCCTGTTTCCTTGGATTCCCGTAGGTCTGTCTCAGCTGCTCCTTAGAAACCTTCACCCACTCAGCTCTTGGCAACTTCTGCATAGCTGTCCCTTAATCTTGGAAAAGTCTTCCAATCAATATGTTTTGAGCCATCTCCTTTACTTCAAAACAAAATAAAATTCCTCAAGCTCCATGTGCTGAGAGAAAACATCTAGTTTCTATGATCAGTTTCCTCACCATGGCAAGAATTCCCCTAACACTTTAAAATGAGAGGTTCTTTGGTTTGTTAGTTGGATAGTTTGTTTTTCCTCACATACAAATTGGCAAACACTTTAGAAAAATAAAGGAACTCACTGCCATAGAGTCAGTCCCTGACTTATAGCGATCCCTCCTTAGGTTTCTGAGGTGGTATCTCTAAGGAAGTAGATTGCCCAATCTTCCTTCCCAGGAGTGGCTGATGGGTTTGAACCACCAGCCTTCTGGTTAGCAGTCAAATGCCTTAGGCACTATGCCAAAATACTTTAGAGTTTAATCCAAATACACACACATACACACACTCAGGATGAAAATAGTCAATTTTCCCCCAATTATCCCATTTAAAAAATGGATTTGTCCCATTTAAACAATAGGTTAGGTTGGGGAATGGTAAGTAGGGAGTGAAACTAAATGTATACGAATGTTGAATGTAAAACAAACTCTGCTCTGTACACTTGCACATAAAGCACAAAAATAAATAAATAAATAAGCAATGGATTTGCTTTCATGCTAAACCTCAAGAATTAAATCCCCATTACAGTCTGTGCATCAGTGCATGAGTAGAGCAATGTTTGCATTGTTCTGGGCAGTTTAGAGCTTAGACACTGACCTTGTACATACTGTTAACAGTTTACCTCCTTTCTACAGTATCAAATCTTCCCAAGTCAGAGCCCAATACATCAAATATTCTGTAAAGCACAGCAGTTAACTTAGCAAATGACTTCCTTAATTCAGTACAGCCAGAAAGCATTTGGGAGCTCTGGTAGCATAGTGCCTAAGGCACTTGACTGCTAACCAGAAGGCTGGTGGTTCAAATCCACCAGCCACTCCTTGGAAGGAAGGTTGGACAATCTACTTCCATAGTGATACTGCCCTGGAAACCCAAGGAGGGGTTGCTATGATTCAGGTTCAACTCAACTGCACATAACAACAACAATAAAGCAATTGAAAATAACAAATTCCAAAGCCTTCCTGTCTTCCACCCTAAGCTAATGAAGCTCCTGCATTCACACTACCCAGGAATGTTGGTGGCATGTGGCTTACACCTCAAATCAGCACTGTCAGTGGGTAAACCAGGAGTGGCAAAATGCCATTTTTATATTTCTTTTTCCAAGCTGCACATTACCACCACTTTAATTTTTACCACAGCTTATTCCCTTTCTAGGAAATGATCCAATCTCTTTCTCACACTGCATAAGAGTAAGAGTTGCCTGTTTCCCTTGCCTCACTTAGAATATCTACAATCAACATCATCATGTTTCCCATACTCTTCAACTGTTTTATCAATGTCTTTGATTAAAAATAACAGAAGGCATGTCTCTTACATTTATAAAATGATCCCAAAACAGAAAATTAATCTTAGGAAAATTAAAATTTGAGGAAGTTCCTGAGACAAATCGATTTATCATGAAAATTCTGTAATCAAATGAAAACGCCTCAACATATGCATGAAGAAAAGACAGCAAAAGATATATCAAAATATAAATAGTGGTTGTGTTTCATCACTAACATTAATAAATCTGTTACATATATAATTATCATTAGATAAATATTTATATATCTATATGAATACAAATGTCACTAGATAGATACCTATGTAAGTATCTATATAAAATCTTTCAGAAGTTTACAATTTCTATTTATTACTGATGTCCTACTTTGATAACAAAAGTATTGTTGAAAAAATCCTTCATAATTGAAATCTATTTAAGACTTTTCCACAGATATTGACCATCTAGAACTGATGTTTGCAAGCAAAATATAATTTGACAGAAATATATACTAAAAATTTTGTGCATAAGATTTAAAAGATGAAATTTACAAATGCAGATTATTAGAGATTTGGCTTAAATGTGAAACATGTGAAAAAGATGTTGGTAATTTTAATTAATGGTGATCTCAATGTAAGGCAGTCATGATGTCCAGCTGCAAAGAAGCTGGTGCAGAGTAGGATATATATATGTATATATTTCAGCTAATAAATCATAAAGAGGCATTGAACTATTTTCTTTCTTTCCTTAAAACCCAGAATGAAAGGGCAAAGGTCACAGTAAAATTATAGAGTAAACAAATATTTCCAACAGTTACAGAACCATTAAAATGAGGCCTTCAAGTGGAAGGTATAACAGGTTGCCAGGGGAGTCACTGAAGAGACCCTTACCTTAGAGGGCTACTAGAGGTGGTTCTTGTGTTCCCTTGAAAGTACTTATTACTCCAGAGGAAATAGAAAGCCAATTATTTCCTGCTGAGTTAGGCAGACATCCCTGCCTGATCGGGTAGGATCAATGCAGTGGGAAGAACACTGGGCTAGGTAGGAGAAAATCCTGAAGTCTAGTGGTGGGTGGCCTTCAGCAAGGTGATTAGCTTGCTGAACTCCAGTTCCTTCATGTGTTTCTTTTTTCTTTTCTTTAATTTTATGCCTCTCAGGGGCTAGCAAGGGAGTGGGTGTTTTACCTGTACAATTATGCTTTACACTGTGCTGCATGAAAAATATTATCTTTAACTTAGAGTTGACAGAACTGATGGTCAGTGATGATAGGTAAGGGTCTAAGATTAACATTCCTGATTTCATTGTAAACCAAAAACCAAAACCAAACTCACTGCCATTGAGTTGATTCTGACTCACAGCGAACTCCATTGAGTTTCTGAGGTGCTAAATCTTTACCGAAATAGATTGCTGCATCTTCCTTCCGCAGACCTGCTGGTGGGTTTGATGTGCCAACCTCTGGTTTGCTATCAAATGCCTTAGGCACTGTGACACCAGAGCTCCTTATTTATTATAATAGGGGCAGTTAAAACCAACCCATTACCATAGTGTCAATTCTCACTCATGGAGACCCCAGAGCAGAACTATGCTCCATGGCATTCTCAATGGCTGATTTTCCAGTGTAGACTGCAATGCCTTTCTTCCAAAGCGCTTCTGAGTGGACTCAAGTTATGTTGTTGTTTTTATGTGCTGTCGAGTCGGACTTGGCTCATAGCGACCCTTCCTTGGGTCGTAGTATCACTACGAAAGTAGATTGCCCAACCTTCCTTCTGAGGAGTGGCTGGTGGGTTTGAACTGCCAGACTTCTAGTTAGCAGTCAAATGCCTTAGGCACTATGCTACCAGAGCTCCTTAAGTCCCTGGAATTTCCAGTCCAATGAGAGAAGGTCTGATTCACCCAATTATTATTCACATTTCCCATGTATTACTCCCTTTATCTATGAACATATAAGCTTGCACAGTATTGTTAATAAAACAATAGACTTTATTTGTGGGATAAAAATGATAAAGTACAGGACAGAAAAAAGATACCTTCTTTTGGAGTTAAGGCAATCTGTTTGACATCCCTTCCATATTTTAAAATATATCCTATTTGTAAAAATTATGGGTTTCAGTAGAAAAAAAAGTAATTTTGTGAGATAATAAAATGATTCTATCTGTAAAAGAAAATCCATTTGTAATTAATTGGCACCAGTTGAATTTTTCTGTCACTGGGACACAGTTCCAAGTCCCCTCAGGACCCAACTATTTACAAGGAGGGTGAACAGACCTAATAGCAGTCAGTTTCATTATGTCTCCTTAACAACACAGGAACATGCTGTCCTTTAAAAATATATATATTTTTTAACCTTTGCATTTTCTATTTACTCATACCTAAATAAAGAACTTCTGCTAAGGTAGGAGAAATGTATGCCAAGTTCACCTCAATTCAGTTAGTTATGCTAAAGGCTAAAATTACAGGAACAGCATGAAGAAATAATTGACAGCTGAAGTGCATGGTCCTGTGAAGCCTCTCTTCAGGAATCTGTGATTGCTCTTAATGGCATTTAAAAAAAAAAAAAAAAAAGTCCTGCTAATTTTCAAGATATTTTTAAACACTTGATTACTTTTAAAACAATCAGCACCATTATAAACTCCCAGGAGTCTCTGAATTAAGAAATGAATACCTTTATTTCATAACATTTTACAAGACACTAGCTGTGGCCAATACATATCAAATCCGCTAGAGGCCTGAATAATGTAACACAAGTCATAAGAAAGAGAAGCCTAAAGGTGATTAGATAATTAATTGCAATTAAATTTTTCAATTGATCTTAAAGCAGCTAAATATAAGAGTAGTCCATTGAGCAGTGTACATGCAGCTTTTCCTGATTCCATCCCAATAGATTTAAGGTATACACTGAGGAACCCATTATGGAGAAGAACCAATTTTGATAGGCAGAATAGTTTCCCACCCCCACCCCCAATAGTTTTCAAACTACATCATTCTTTATGCAATTAAGTAAAATAGACAGATTTCGAATAAAGAATGCACTAGATTTCTCATTTCAGTTACACAGGACTGATATTAATCTACTCATATTAAATATTATGCATTTGTATTTGTGATTGCTTATAAATACTGTAAAAGGAGCTCAGGTGGTGTAGTGATTAAGGCATTGTCTGCTCAACCAAAAGGTCAGTGGTTTGAACCTACCAGCTACTTCACTGAAGAAAGATGAAGAAGTCTGTTCTGTAAAGGTTTACAGCCTTGAAAAACCAATGGGGGTCACTATGAGTCGGAATCGACTTAATGACAGTAAATTCATTTTTTTGGATAATCACTGTGGACCGTCACCCTATTTTTAATCTTCTTGATGACCTCCTGGAGGTTATAATTTTGTGGAGTGACTGTCATAGCTCTGCTAACATTTAGAACCTGGTGTATGTGTGGATTGGCTCTTTCAGAGCCACTGGGAGCACATCCAAATGCCGTGCTTTATCTTTATTGCCCTATATACAAACCAGGTCTCAGCTTTCCTGTATCCTGACAGTGAAAACATCTTCGAGAAATGCTCCCCATCAGGGAGCTGGCAGCATCTGTGAAATCTGCCTTCTGACAGAAGGGCATTCTCTAAGGAGTGTCCTTGCTTTAGAAATATAATTTTAATGTTCCTTCAATTCCATTCAATTATATTGAAATTCAGGGAGTTTGTTGAAACCAATCCTGATAGTCTGGGACTGGTAAGACATTGTTTCCATTATTCCCTTATCATTTTTTCAATGGTACCTTTCAATCATTCTTTTATTTATCCATTTATTTGACACCATTTTATTGCATGCCTGTTGTTGTTGTTGTTATGTGCCGTCGAGTCGGTCCCGACTCATAGTGACCCCTCCTTGGGTTTCTGAGGCAGTAACACTACAGAAGTAGGATTGCCCAACCTTCCTTCCGAGGAGTGGCTGGTGGGTTTGAACCGCCAGCCTTCTGGTTAGCAGTCAAGTGCTTTAGCCACTATGCTACCAGAGCCTAGCAGTCAATAAAGAATCTCTACTAGACATCATGGTTGCAATAGCCAAAAAGGAATGGTCTCTGAACTTGAGAAGTTTATAGTCTTATTACTTATGTGGATATCATATTTCTAAAGGGGGATGGAGGCAGCATCTTCTGACCTCTTCTAACTCCACAAGAGAAAGACAGAATCACCAGCAGGAGCCTGAGGTCTACTCCAATGAGGCCAGATATACTGCCACTCTCCAGCCGTCTTACCAATCTCGACATCAGCTGTTCCTCCCATGGCATCCAGCACCTCTCTACTGGATTCCATAATTCACTGCAGTGACCACACAGAAGTCACAGATTATGGGATTCATTGGGGAAGGAACAGGCTACAATTCAAGTTCAAGAACATGCTCAGTCTCTCTCAGCTGGCCATCTCTCTCAGCAGCCAGCTATCTCTCTCCCAGCAGTGCATAACTCTCATGTCTCTCTCTCTCTCAGCAAGCATGTCTCTCTTAGGAGCACATCTCCCCCAGTAGCATGTGTCAGCAGCATGTCTCTCTCAGCCAGCAGTCAGACAGACTCTCTCTTGCTTCTAGGAGGGCTTCTTTTGAGCTTGGCAGAGTGACAAAACTAACCAATCCCAACATCAGAATTCTACACTCTTGAGAGAGACTGAACTTCCCAGAAGATTGCTTTGTGCTGCTCCAAGAGAAATACACCAGGTAGATACCTTTAACAATCACATATTCAGTTGCTCATGCCAAAGTGGGAGTTACAAATATTATGGCTAGAAAAGTCATACCATGTAATTTACTACACTGCATACATTAAGCAAAAGAAAATGCATCCTTATGCCTTTAAGAGGATGTCTACAAGAAGAACAGTGTCTGACCAAATTACGGAGGAGGGCATACTTCAAGTCAGTTATCTGGTGTCATGAGGCAAAAAATAAGGACTATAGAAGTTATGAATGAACTGACCAGGTATCTTGGTGATATATAAACACACTGAGGCATATATATGAACAGATGTGTGTCTAGTGGTACTTTTTTTAAAAAAAATTAATTAATTGCATCCTTAACATATTGAATAGTATATGAACATCACCACCATTTGTCTGTCAGTTTGTGATACTGTGGTGGCTTCTGTGATGCTATGAGGCTGGAGGCTATGCCACTGGTATTTCAAATACAAGCAGGTCGTCCATGGTAGACAGGTTTCAGTGGAGCTTCCAGATTAAGGCTCAGAAGAAGGAAGAGGCCATCCACTTTTCCAATAATTGGACAGTGGAAACCCTATGAATAGCAGTGAAACACTGTCTGATATATTACTGGAAAATTTAATGAACAGCCCAGAAACACTGTCTGATAAAGTGCCAGAAGAAGAGCCTCTGAGATAAGAAGGTACTCAAAATACAACTGGAGAAGATCTGCTTTCTCAGAGTAAAATTGCCCTTATGATGTGGATGGACAAAAGTTTTCAGGACCTCCAATGCTGATGTGACATGACTCAAAATGAGAAGAAAGAGCTGCAAACATCCATTAGCAATCAGAACATGGAATGTACTAAGTATGAATCTAGAAAAATTGGAAGTTGTCAAAAATGAAGTGGAATGCATAAAAATTGATATCCTAGTTTTGGCCATTTTGAATCAGACAACCATTTGATCTACTATGCTGGGAATGACAAATTGAAGAGGAACAGCATGGCATTCATTGTCACAAAGAATGTTTCAAGCTCTATCTGAAGTACAATGCTGTCAGTGACAGGATAATATCCATATGCCTACAAGGAAGCCAGTTAATACTACTGTTACTCAAATTTATGCACCAACTACCAAGGCAAAAGATGAGGAAATTGAAGGTTTTTGCCAGCTTCTCGAGTCTGTAATTGACCAACATGCAATCAAGGTGTGTTGATTGTCACTGGTGACTGGAATGCAAAAGCTGGAAACAAAAAAGAATCACCAGTAGTTGGAAAATATGGCCTTGGTTATGGCTCTGGTAGCATAGTGCCTAAGGCACTTGACTGCCAACCAGAAGGCTGGTGGTTCAAACCCACCAGCCACTCCTCAGAAGGAAGGTAGGGCATTCCTACTTCTGTAGTGATACTGCCTCGGAAACCCAAGGAGAGGTCGCTATGAGTCGGGGCCGACTCGATGGCAAATAATAACAACAACAGCAACATAGAAATGACGCTGGAGATTACATGATAGAATTTCCCAAAACCAATGAGTTATTCATTGCAAAACCATTTTTCAGAAGCATAAATGGCAACTATACACATGAATTTCACAAGATAGAGTACATGGGAATCAAATCAACTACATCTGTGCAAAGAGTTGATGGAGAAGCTCAATGTCTTCAGCCAAAACAAGGCCAGGAACTGACTGTAGAACAAACCATCAACTGTTCACAAGCAAGTCCAAGTTGAATCTGAAGACAAAAGAAGTCCATGAGAGCCAAGACATGACCTTGATAATATCCCTCCTGAATTTAGAAACCATCTAAAGAATAGATTTGATGCATTGAAACTGATGATGGAAACCAGAGGAATTATGGGATGACACCAAGAACCTCAAACATGAAGAAAGCAAAAGGTCATTAAAAAGACAGGAAAGGAAGGAAAGACCAAAATAGATGTCAGAAGAGACTCTGGAACTCGCCATTGAATGGAGACTAGCTAAAGCCAATGGAAGAAATACAAGATAAAAGAGCTGAACAGAAGATTTCAAAGGGCAGCTCCAGAAGACAATCAATTATTATAATGAAATGTCAAAGACCTGGAGTTAGAAAACCAAAGGGGAAGAACACACTGGACAACTCTCAAGCTGAAAGAACTGAAGAAAAATTCAAGCCTCGAGCTGCAATACTGAAAGATTCTATGGGCACAATAGTAAATAATGAAGGAAACATGAAAGGACGATGGTATAGAGTCACTGCACCAAAAGAACTGGTCAATGTTCATCCATTTCAGGAGGTGGCATAATATCAAAAACCAATGGTACTGAAGAAAGAAATCAAAGCTTCACTGAAAGAACTGGCAAAGAACAAGGCTCAAGGAATTGACATAATACCCATTGAGATGTTTCAACAAATGGATGCCATCCTGGAGGCACTCACTCGGCTATGCCAAGAAATTTGGAAGACAGCTTCCTGGAAAACTGACTAGAAGAGATCCATATTTGTACCCTTTCCAAAAAAAGGTGATCCCAAAGAATGGGGAAATTATTGAAAAATATCATTAATATCACACACAAGTAAAATTTTACTGAAGATAATTCAAAAATGGTTGCAGCAGTATATTGACAGGGAACTTCCAGAAATGCAAGCTACATTCAGTAAGAGGATGTGGAATGAAGGATAGCATTGCTGATGTCATATGGATCTTGGCTGAAAGCAAAGAATACTAGAAAGATGTTTACTTGTGTTTTATTGACTATGAAAAAGCACTTGACTCTGTGGATCATAACAAATTATGGATAACATTGAGAAGAATGGGAATTCCCAAACACTTAATTGTATCATGAGGAACCTGTACACAGACCTGGAGGCTGTTGTTCAAACAGAACAAGGGGACACTGCATGGTTTAAAATTAGGAAGGAAGTGTGTCAGGGTTTTATCCTTTCACACATTTTTTTCAATCTGTATGCTGAGCAAATAATCCAAGAAGCTGGACTATATGAAGAATAATGTGGCATCAGGATTGGTGGAAGAATTACTAACAACCTGAGATACACAGATGACACAACCTTGCTTGCTGAAAGTGAAGATGACTTGAAGTACTTACTGATGAAGATTAAAGACTACAGTCTCAACATAAAGAAAACAAAAATCCTCACAACTTGACTGATACACAACATCATTACAAATGGAGAAAAGATTGAAGTTGTCAAAGATTTCATATTACTTGATTCCATGATCACCATGAATGGAAGCAGCAGTCAGGAAATCAGATGTCATATTGCACTGGGCAAATCTGTTGCAAAAGACCTCTTTCAAGTGATGAAGATCAAAGATGTCTCTTTGAAGACTAAGGTGTGCCTAATCTAAGCCATGGTATTTTCAATCACCTCATATGCATGTGAAAGATGGACAATGAATAAGGAAGACCGAAGAAGAGTTAATGCTTTTGAGTTGTGTTGGCGAAGAAAATTGAATGTACCATGAGCTGCTAGAAGAACTAACAAATCTGTCCTGGAAGAAGTGCAGCCAGAATGCTCCTTGGAAGAGAGAATGACCAGAATTCATCTGACCTACTTTGGTCATGTTGTCAGACAGGACCATTCCCTGAGAAGGATATCATGCTTGGTAAAGTGGAGGGTCAGCAAAAAAGGGGAAGGCCTTCAACGAGATTGACTGACATAGTGGCTGAAACGAAGGGCTCGGGTATAACGAGGATTGTGAGGCTGGCACTGGACCAGGCTGTATTTTATTCTTTTGTACATAGGGTTACTAGGAGTTGGAGCTGACTTGATGAGACCTAACACCAACAGCAACAATATATGAACATCATATAGTCAAAGGAGAATTCTTACCTGTTATAGTTAGAGAGCAAGTTGTGAAATATGTTCTGAGATAAGGTCCACCAAGATACAAATTATTTATCAAATTATCAATTTATTAACTATTTATCAAATTAATAAGTATATTTATATACATCAAATATCAATAATATATAAACACATCAGTGATCTATTAAGCAATCTCTTGATTCCACCCAAAGGTGCAAATTTATAACACTGTTTCTTTCTTTTCTCTCTCTTATAGCTTTTTTCCAATTTATTATTCATATGTAAGGTTCAATGGCACCTTCCTGGAGATGCCTTCTTCGGCTTTTGAAATTAGTTCAGGTTCTCTATAATTTCACTTCCTTTGAAGCATCTTCCACAATTTCAATTTAGTAAATTGCTGATTTGTTGTCAATGCCCAGTTCCCTCTTTTACATTTAATTGCATTTGGAAGGTGACTGGTCTTTGCCAATATATTCCTGTGCTTAAAAGAGTAACTGAAACTCAGCAAATATTCCATGTATATTGTAGGGAAAAAATGTTGAAATAACCCAAACCCCAGGGCTTGAGTTCATATTCAAAATGAACTTTACTCTGTTGTAGCTGTACTTCAGCTATAGTTTCTGACTTCTTTTGTTGAAAAGGTTACTGGACAAATATAAATTCCAGAATGTTATGCCAAACTAATCTTTAGGATCATTTGTCCTTGGTTAGTCAATTCTATATCTACCTCTTACAACTACTTGAATTATATACCTTTGTTTTCTTCTTAAATGGCAATGCAATATCAAGTTATATTTTAAGTATGCTTCCCCCTCCCCCTCAGAAATGGCCAAATTAAGATAGAGCTAAGAAGTGTGAATTTCCTTGTATTTATTAGAAAAATCTCTTCTAAGGTAAGAAGTCTTGGGTAAGGCTATTTAAAAAGGATTTCACTCAGAGCATAATGGGGTACACATGGGAAATCCTCCTCAAGATTGTTTAGTCCTCATGGCTTCTCCTTTTCCTGTTCTTTGTTTAATTTCATTAATAAAAAAGGCAGGCTCCTTTGTATTTTCTTCTTTTTAACTCTTTTAAACTATTCAGTAGTTGAGATATTTGAGAGAAGACTTCTTTCTAAATGTAGGAACATTTTTTCTTACTCTGGAGAACAACTGGTTTACACAGGCTGGTTCTGCTCACATACTGATTGAATAAAAAATTCTATGCTGTGCTTACTGTATTAGTACTACAAAGGTTGGTGCCAAGAGTCCTTGATAAATCATATTAGCATTTAATAACCCAGAGGACCGGGAGTTTTAAGAATAAGCTGATGAAGCAAAGAGTTGATGCCATTTATTCTCACATACTCTGGACAGAATTTTTCCAAATTTGGAGATGTGTCACCTTTAACTTTAAAAACAAGTTTGGTGAATTTTGACATCCCTATTCCCTGAGTGACACAAACATATTGAGTTCAACTATTAACCTAATATTTGATGGTTCAAACTAACCCAGTGGCATCGCAAAAGAGGCTTGGTGATCTGCTTCTATACAGATCACAACAAAGAAAACCACATGGCATGCAGCAGTTTTCCTCTGTAACACGTCAGATTTGACTTGACCCCAACAGGATTTTTGTAGTTGTTTTAGAAGATCTCAGAGAGCCAGAGCTGCAATTCAAAGGCTTTGGGATTGGGGCAGGGTAGGGTAATTCTGAGGAAGTTGACTCAGACGTATTAGAGAAGTCTACAAATTTGCAGAAGGAAAAGAGCAGGAAATGTTTGGAAAGGTAAAAGTAAAGGAGAAGAATTGAGATAAAATACTGGAATACAGAAGATCCCTGGGCCGACTGAATATTAATATGAAATGGGAAGAGGAACTGAAACAAAATAAATCCTATTTAACAAGATCTTACTGGAATAGAATTATCATAATTTAGTGAGTTTGGTTATGATTAAATCTAATTAGATTGTTTTAAAAACAATGCATTTTACTTGAGAACACTTATTTTTAACATTTATAATTCATTTAAAATATAAAATAGCTACCCTCTTTAAATATACTTATTAACAATTCTATCATTTATTTCAAAAATCCAATATGTGGCATTAAAGATTTAGGAGCATAGGGACAATGCTGGTCTTTGTTAGAATGGAACTTATTAGCAAGGACCCTTATGCTAGTTTATTTAAGTTTTAAGATACTAATAAGACAGGCTCTCTCTTACCAAATGGATCAATAAATCTTAATCCTAGATGTAAGACTCACTGCTGTCACTAAGCTTCTAATTTACACAGAAAAATATGAAGTAAAATGGTCAGGCAGTAACAAATGGCTTAGGGAGGAATAAGAAACAATTGACTGTAATTTCCTCAATTACACTTTTTCCTTCTTGGTTTATATGTGATTCCTCTGTAATTCACTGAAGGATATACAAAGGGACAACTCATTTATTAACATATTTCTCTATAATTAAAAAAAAATGTGTGTGTGTGTGTGTATATATATATATAACATACATATATAATAACTTAAAAAGGAGTCCTGGTGGCACAGTGGTTAAGCACTCTATTGTTAACTGAAAGATTGGCAATTTGAATCTACCAGCTGCTCAGCAGGAGAAGGATGAGGCAGTCTGCTTCCATAAAGATTTACAGCCTTGAAAATGATATGGAGCAGTTTTACTCTGTGCTAGTGTCGCTGTGAGTTGGAATTGACTTGATAGCAGTGAGTTTTATAACTTAAAAACTTATTATGAGCAATTGACTTCTTTTTACTTGTAAACATCTCTTCAGATTAATTTTTGCTGTTACTTAATGAGGCAGATTATGAAAGTTGCTTATCAATTTATCAAACAGTTGCCATCTACAATAATCATTGAGGTGTCTCTTTCTTGAATTATTATCTGTTCATCACTGACAGAGCCAATCACGCAGTTGTAAAATTATTTGATCATAAGGTTTATATAATAACTAGTGATAAATTATCAAACCAAACCTATTTAATAATATCAGAGACCAGCATAAACTGCCCTAAAGGAAAAATTAAACTGCAAGTACCTTCTCAAATAAGCTTTTGATATGATTGTCTCCTTCCCTTTCAGATCCCAGTCACCTCCCTTGCCAACACCCTGCTAAAGAGACAGTTGACTGAGTTTGGATAGTTGTCATAATAATGGCATAGGATGCACTTCACTATATTAGTGCATTTTCAGTCCTGCCTCTAAAACATTGCCAGATCATGAGATCATGGAAAGGAATGATAATATCAATCCATCTAATCTAGAGAAGGTCAGCAAGACCGGGATAGATAAGGCAAAAAAGTGATCGTTTTTCAAAAAAGACATCTAAATACTGGATATTAGAAGTCAGTACTCATTTTCGAGATATATGTTCAGATCAGAATATGTGTGACCATTGATGTTCTGTATGTATTTATTAAAGATTTCAAATCCCACAATGCATAAAATCCTATTAAGCTCACTGCCATCGAGTTGGTTCTGACTCATAGTGACCCCTCTTTGGCTTTATGAGGTGGTATCACTACAGAAGTAGATTGCCTAACCCTCCTTCTGAGAAGTGGCTGGTGGGTTTGAACCACCAGCCTTCTGGTTAGCAGTCAAATGCCTCAGGCACTACACTACCAGAGCTCCCAAAATCCTATCATGCTTTCTTTCAAAATACGTATGTACAAGCATTCATGATATGAACTTAGAAACAGAAATATGTTGACCTTTTAAAGCTTTCCAGCATTAACTATAAGCCATTAGAAATCTATAAGGCATGAGAAAGTTATTTATAAAATTTCTAAGCTGAGACACAAAAACTCATAGAAACATGGGAAGTATGTAAAGAATGCAAACAATATTTAAGTTGACTTTGACCTGGCATGCTGTGATAAAGAAGACATAGATAATCTATGTAAACTATCCTTGAGACATAAGTCTAAACAACTTCCCTAATCTCTAACCTTGAAAAAAAAAAAAGTGACATTTGGCTACTCTCTAATCCTGGAGACAAAACATTACATAGTAGTCTTTGATGTCACACTAGCTGTTATTGTGTGAGGCCAAGGTGAGATTTTCACACATAAACCTGAATTTCTGCTCACTCACTGAAAGAAAGCAGAAGCAACAGAAATCTCTCTAGTCTCTTCCTCTCTTTGAAGACCTAAAGTTGCTGAAATATTCTGGCAACCGCCAAACTAATACGCTAGTTAGAAGGAAGCTCTACCAAGTTTGAGCCATGGTTAAGCCTTCCTCCCAAGACTTATTGTAAAAGGTAAAAACCTTCAGTCTAAAGATTTTGACTCTAGCCATTTAACTAATGGTGTGAGTGTAATTGTTAATTCTGACTCACAGTTTCCAAATGAATGTTGTGAGGTCTAACTTGAGAGCCTTGCCTTGATTACTTTGCAATAGACTAAACGAGTTTATGCGTGATAGACCTGAGTATCTCCCTATAAATTTTCTAAGATTAAATCCTACAAAACAATTGAGAAAGAAAAGAGAATTGAGATAAAGTAATGAGGTAAGAGAGATAGGTAATACTGGGAATAATATTCTTTATATTGGTCATAGTTTGTATTTAATATATACATATTCCATAGGTGAGTGAGCATGTGAAATCAACAACAGTTCCAAGTAGCAAAGAAGGAGTTTAAGATTAGGTAACTCCTACAATTGAATAATCCTGCCCACTTGATGGTTTGTTCATATCAATGAACTTTAAAAAAAAAAAAATCAAATATCAGCAGAATTTTATTAAAATTTCCTTTTAAAAAATAAATAAATAAATCAAAAGACACAGCAACACTAGGTCTTCGTTCTTGGAAAAGAAAAATTAAAGAAGTGTGTTAGACAACTCACAGGTAGCAAATGAACCCAAGACATTTTCAAATTAACAGGTGTCATCTCAAGAGATAAAGCATTTTGTTGCCTATATGTTACATGTTTTCTAAGCTTTGTAGTTTGAAGGCTGTTTCTCTACCAAGATAAATAAAATACTTGAATAATTCTATCCTTTGAAATGATTTTTCTCTGGCCTCTAAGACCTCTCATATTACTCATTTTTCCTACCTTACTGCCATTTATCCTCAGAACTGCCTAACTTCGTTAGACAAAGTTTCATTCCTCAAAGATACCACATAATTTATTTGCTTGTTAGAATTTGCACTTTGTGACACTTCAAGTAGATGTTCAAGGAACTGTTCTAGGGAGGAGGATAGCATTCTATTTTCAAAAGAGAAAAACAGGAATTTCCCTGTCAACTTAAGGGTATGGGAGCAGAGATATTTTGGCTATGAATAACAGGAAGAAGGAATTTATGAAAAGATAAGAAAGATGGGTAAAAATTGGCTTTTCTAAAATAGATTCTTCCTTCTGGGTTTCATGAAAATTTGAAATAAAAAGCACATTGTTTCTCAATTTTATCATAGCAAACAGTGCCATTTTCCTAGTATTTATATTCTCTGCAGTCATTACATGGAGGCATTCCTTTACTAGGTATGGATTTGAAGAATAGGCATAATCTACTATTTTGTAACGTCTTACCCTGTGCATGGGAATTTGACAAAATTAGTGCTAACTTGCTGCTGACACATACACTTCTGAGGGAAAGAAGAAAACAAGGGGGAACTATGCTGGACCAAAGGTAGCAAAGGAGCTCAAGACATTTTCAAATCAATAGGTATCATCTCAAGAGAGAAGCCATTTTATGGTCTGCATGTTACCATCTTCTAGGTTTGTAATTTGAAATCTGTTTCTCTACCACTATAAATAGGAGCTCTGGTAGCATAGTGCCTAAGGCACTTGACTACTCACCAGAAGGCTGGCAGTTCAAACCCACCAGCCACTCCTCGGAAGGAAGGTTGGGCAATCCTACTTCCGTAGTGATACTGCCTCGGAAACCCAAGGAGGGGTTGCTATGAGTCAGGGCCGACTGGACGGCAAACAACAACAAAAACAACAACCACTATAAATAAAGGATTTGACATAGTGAATCATCAGCTCCTTTGAAAAAATTTATTTCCTTGGCTTCTAGGAGGCCACATACTAATCCTATTTCTCCTACATTGTGGACAATTTTTCTCACCATCCTTTGCTGGATCCTGTTCTTCGGTGATGTCTAAATATCAGGAAGGAGCTCTGGTGGTGTAGTGCCTAAGGCATTTGACTGCAAACAAGAAAGCTGGCAGTTCAAAGCCACCAGCCACTCCTTGGAAGGAAGGTTGGGCGATCTACTTCCGTAGTGATTCTGCCTCGGAAACCCAAGGAGGGGTAGCTATACATCAGCTCCGACTTGACTGGCAGTGAGTTTTTTCGTGGTTTTTTTTTTATTTTTATTTTTTTTTACAAGTAGTATGCTCCCTTAAGTAATCAACTATATGAGACCAAATTGTCAACATTTACCCAAAAGCAAAAGATGAAAAAATAAAGAGGGGCAGGAAGCTAGATCAATGGAAAAAGAATACACAGAATGGAAATAATGAGTATGCTGACCTATTGTGAAAATTGTAACTAATGTCATAGGAAAATTTGTATAAAAATTATTAAATGGGGACAAAGTTTGCTGTGTAAACTTTCCTCTAAAACACAATAAAATATTTTTTAAAAAGGATAAATTTAGTCCTGCTCTCCCACTCTGTACATTGAATCTGTCAGCAACTTCTCTCTGTTCTGCTTCCAAACTGCACCTGGAATTTGACTATTTATGGCCTGGAATATCAAAACCACCTAAATCCAAGCCACCACCGTCTCTCATGTGGACTCCAACAAGAGTATACTAACGGGTTTCCTTTTTTCTGTTCCCGCTTCTATTTCAATTGGCTACACCGATGCCAGAGATATATTTTTTAAAATATATATGCAAGATGATGCCACTCCAATGCTCAAAAGCCATCAATGGCTTCCCATCACACTTAGGATAAAATTCAAATTCTTTTCAATGACATGAGAGACATAATGTGATCTCTGGCCACTTTTTTCCCTGACCTCCTACCATTCTCCCTCCTTCTCATGCTCCTCCAGTTGCACAGGACTTCTTTTCTTCTTCAAACATTTGTATTTGTTGTCTCCATGTCTTGCAAATCTCAGTATCAAGTTAGTCACATGACTACCTTCTTTACTTCATTCTAGTCTATGGTCAAATGCCCTCCCATAAAAGAAAGACCTCTACGATTTTTCTATCTAAAATAGTTTCCCTTTACCTTCTAATACTTTCTACCCCAAACTCTGTTTTTCTTCATAGGTATTATGTGTTATATATTCTAAATCTCTTGTTCTGTTTAATTTTTTATCTCCCTGGCAGAAATCAAGTCCTATGAGGGCATCAATTCCATTTATTTACACTTATCAAACAAGTGGGACATACAGTTAGCATTCAATAAATGATTGCTGAATGGATGGATAAATGAATATTAGAAGGAAATTCAAACAAGTATGAATATTTTCCTAATTCTTCTTTACTTTGCATAAAGAACTGATAAAAATACACTGTTTAACTGGTAAAACCACAAAGACATTTCAAAATAATTATCAAGCATCTTCTTTTAGAAACAGAAGAGATTGTTGGAATGGGAGCTTTGTTTTTTGCTGTAAACCATTTCTTTATCTTATTCACATCTTCTCTGATATGACAATGACAACTACCTTATATATCAGCTCTGGGAGAAGACAAAGCAGTGACTTTATATGCTTGCTATTCTTAAAATGATTGATGGGAGTCTGATTTTATCCTCTTCAAACAAATAAGCATCTATTAATTAACAACTATTTTCATGGTGCTCTGCTGAAGCCTCCAGAAGAAAGCACAATAATCACAATAGCTAATCTTTAGAGAGCAATCTAATTTATACTAAGCAATGTGTTTAAAGATTTCTAGAATTAAATAATTGAAATTCCTTGGGACAGACCTATAAGGTATAACTAAAAAAAAAACAAAAAACAACAACAACAAAAAATACCTCACTGCCATCGAGTCAATTCTAACTCAAAACGATCTCCATTGAGTTCCCAAGGTTGAAAATCTTTACAGAAGCAGACTGCCTCATCTTACATCCACAGAGTGGTTGATGAGTTTGAACCATCAACCTTTGGATTAGCAGCCAAACCCCTTAACCAATACACCACCAGAGGAACAGGGATTCTGATTTTAGAAACAAGAAAACTGAGAGAACTGGAGAACTTTTCTTATAGAAAGGATACTTGGTGGTGCAGTGGTTAAAGCATTCGGCAGCTAACTGAAACTTTGGCAGTTCAAACTCACCAGCTACTGCACAGGAGAAAGATGTGGCAGTCTGTTTCCATTCAACTCTGTCCTATAGGGTCCCTATGTGTTGAAATGGGTTCCACAACAATGGGTTTGATTTGGTTCTACATAGAGTTCCTGTATGGCGAAAAGAGTTCAGCAAAAGTTTTACCTTTCAAACCTACCCAGAGGTTTCAACAAAAAGCCTGGTGATCAGTTTCTGACAGGTCGCAGCCACAAAAACACTATGGAGCAGTTCTACTCTGCAAATGTGGCATCTCCATGAGTCAGAACCCACTGGACTACAGCTAGCTAACTCGTAATCCTGCATCAGACATTTATTAAAGAGTCTAGTTGGAACTTGAACCCTTGTCTTTGTGATGGTGGATTTCAATGTAGAAATCACGGCCACTAGCAGGCCACTCCAGCAGCATAGTGCATAAGGCACTTGACTGCTAACCAGAAGGCTGGCAGTTCAAACCCACCAGCCACTCCCCAGAAGGAAGGCTGGGCAATCTACTTCCATAGTGATACTGCCTTGGAAACCCAAGGAGGAGTCACTATGAGTTGGGTCTGGCTCGAGGGCACATAACAACAACAAGCAGGCCACAAAGGTACCTCTAATAACTCTGGAGACTCTACTAATCCAAATATGTAAATCCTCTCCTCAGTCTTTAGGGATTAACAATGCAGAAGGCCATTTTATTTATAGCTATGGTGTCCTTATCAGTATTCTATTAAACAGTTATTAAATTACTAAAATTTAGTTTTCATGAAGTAAAATTAGTATTTAATAGAGTTTACTGCGAATTCTAATTCAATATTTTAATGAGAAAGCTGGCTGCTGCCCAACGCCTAGGAATAATGCAAATATCACCCTGTTCATAAACACATGCAAATAGTTGGAACTGTCAACACTGAGGAGGGAAACGTTGTTTTATCAAAGTATCTTGGGCATCAATATCAGTGGAATAGTTTTCAATTATATTATTCTTGCTTTTAAATGACAAATTCTTGTTTATGTAAGTTTCATTGTTGCCAATTTAATCTGTGGTGGGTTCTTTGGCTAACCCTACTATATGTATTAAATCAGAATGATTTGTGGCCTACAACTGTAGCTGGATTTTAAGACCTCTATACATAGAAGACAAATATGAATCATCTATACTCTTGTTACAAAGAAAATGTATACATATACTCTGTCCTGCCTGAATTTTCTTACACAGTGATATTTCATTGTTATCAAGAGTTGTTTTGTTTGTTTGTTTTTTAATGGAATGGACTATTGCAAATTGTGGTCAAAACAAAAGAAATATCTGAGATCCTCTGCTTGATGTGAAGAAAGTCTATGCTTACATTGTTGCAGAGCTTCATAACCTAGTATGGAAAAGAAGCAGAATCTCCAAACAGGGTGAACTGAGGGAATAAACTAAATTTTAGCAACAAGATAGGGACAGATAATCTGTCAGGTGAAGAACATGCAAATACTAACCAAGGTGCTCAAACATTCCAGAGTTTTAAGTATTCCAATTCAGAAGCTAAGATATTCTCTCAAGTGAAACAGCAGAGAAACTGTCTTACATTTTTTGTCATATTTTCCAGGGCATGGATGTAAGCAATTTTACTGGAAAGATATATATTTTATTCCTCTTAAGCTCTGAATTCAAGGAGCTTTGGTGACACTGTGGTAAGGGATTTGGCTGTTAACCAGAGGGTTGGTAGCTTAAACCCACCAACTGCTCCGATGGAGGAAGATGAGGCAATCTACTTCCATAAAGATTTACAGGCTTGGAAACTCTACAAGGGCTGCTATGAGTTGAAATTGACTCACTGGTAGTGGGTTTTTTGGTGGTGTAATGGTTAAGGCATTTGTCTGCTAACCACCAGGTTGGTGGTTCAAACTCACCAGCTGCTCCACAGAAGAAAGACTACACAGTCTGCTTCTGTAAAGATTTATAGCCTTGGGAAACCAATTCAGGGAGCTATAAGTTGGAATCTACTCAATGGCAGTGAGTTTGGTTTGGTATGGAAGCTTTGAATTTAAGGTCAAGGTTGCTGCAGAAGTTAAGTTGTGTGTCAAGTTGCCTGGGCCTGGTTTTGAGTGGCTTGGCAGCTGGATGTAGTTATTCCCCATGACGAGACTGGCAATCATCTCTGTGGTGTCCCTGCAGTGAGCAGCTGAGTAGCTGTCTTAGGAATACATTCTGCAGCAGCTTTGAGGAAGGTCTTGAGCTTTTAGCAAGCTTGAATCCTGTATGTAGCTGAGTTGTTCAGCAGCCTGCCATGTCTGCCGATCTTGGGACTGTTAATGGACTTGAATTACTGTCCTGCCATGAACTTTGATAATTGTGGGATTGTGCCATTTTAGTTTTCAACCTTGGGTTTGTCAGCCTCAATAGTCAGCAATTGCCTGAGTGAAGAGATGCCTCCAGCTCCAGTTGAGTGGGAACGAGAGGCAGACATAAAGCTCAAGATCAAGGGGCTTTCTGCCAGCCCCTAGAGCTGGCACTTTGAACTTGGACTTCTAGCCTCCTAAACTGTAAGATAATAAATCCCTGTTTGTTAAAGCCATTCATTTGTGGTATTTTCTGTTAGAGCAATACTAGAAGTAATCAAAACAGTTGCTGAGGATTGATGGCTTCTTGTAAGCTACTGACATGTCCTGTTGTTGTTTGTTGTTGTTATGTGCCGTCAAGTTGGACCTGACTCATAGCGACCCCTCCTTGGGTTTCTGAGGCAGTCCTAGAGGGAAGAAACTTAATCTACCTTCATTTCCCAAGAAGCAGCAAATGGCCACAGGTCTTCAAGAGAATTTGCACAAAGGCTTTACTCCACACCTGGTGAGCATCCCGGAAGTTCTTGTGGTATAATGCCTAAGGCAGTTGACTGCTAACCAGAAGGCTGGCAGCTCAAACCCACCAGCCACTCCTCAGAAGGAAAGTTGGGTAATCTACTTCCATAGTGATACTGCCTCAGAAACGCAAGGAGGGGTGGCTATGAGTTGGATCCCACTCCACAGCAGTGAGTTTGGTTTGGTTTTTTGGTTTGATGAGCATCCTAGTCGAGAGGGGCTGACTGCTTTCTGTCTCTTTCTGGCCCTGTGACAGCAACCATGGGACACAACCATGCATTTTGTGTTAACACCTTAAACACTATGAGGAAATGGGCCAGAAAGGTAAACATGATTTAAACGGCAACAAGGAACTTGACTCCTTCGTCCAATCTCTCTTGCCTCTTTTATGAAGGAAATATGCAATATTAACCTCCATTAAAGTGAAGAAGTCACATTTCTAAGCCTCTCTGGTTGCAGAGGGGAAATATAAGCAAAGAATGACAATATGAACATTGAACATATACTGAGTACTTACTATGGGCCTCTCTGCTATGCGGTTTGCACACATCCCTTTGATTAATATAAACAGTGACCCTAAGCTGTTCGTGCAGTGGTTACATCTGTGTCACAGTCAGTGAATCTGGAACTTAAAGAGGTTGCCTGGCCATTCCTTGACTAGGACACAAGCTCCTAGTGGTATTCTTCTGTAGATCAGAGATTCTGAGCATTGTTGGCCTAAGAATTAATCCAGAGAACCCTTCATTCACAGTTACTTTCTAGCTATTACACTTTAAATGGGTGGATTTAAAGAATGAGTTCTTTACAGAGTGGTAGAGATAGAAGTGATTTAGTTTTGTATGTTTATAAACGTCTTTATTAGTTTTACTAGTATTCGTTTTTGAGTCAATTCCATATTCCTACTTAGTAGAAAAAGTATTTGTGTATAAAAGCTGTAAAGCATATCCCATTCTAATTGTAATTCATTGATGAAAAAATATAAGATATCAACACAAAACAAAGCAAAGCAAAAATTAAAAAAAAAACAAAAAACAAAAAACTGTGACCTTTGTAAAATACTGCTTTTGCATAGAAGGAGCTCTGGTAGCACAGTACCTAAGGCATCTGACTACTAATCAGAAGGCTGGTTCAAACCCACCAGCCACTCTGTGGAAACAAGACTGGGCAATCTACTTCCATAAAGATTTATCGCCTCAGCAACCCAATGTTGTTGTTGTTGTTGTTTGCCGTCGAGTCAACCCCGACTCATAGCGACCCCTCCTTGGGTTTCCGAGGCAGTATCACTACGGAAGTAGGATTGCCCAACCTTCCTTCCGAGGAGTGGCTGGTGGGTTTGAACCGCCAGCCGTCTGGTTAGCAGGCAAGTGTCTTAGCCACTATGCTACCAGAGCTCCCCAGCAACCCAATAGGAGTCACTATAAGATGGCAATGGTGTTTTTTTTTTGGCTTTTGCATACGGTAGGCAAGACAGCATAATCTTGCAAATAATGTGAGAACATTATAGATTATTTAACCTAGGATGGGAAGAATGTTGGAAAAATCATCATCACCATCATCACTATCATCATTATCATTAGTCTAAACATTGCTTTACATACAAGCACAATTTGGTGAGGGGAGCTCTGGTAGCATAAGGCATTTGACTGCTAACCAGAAGGCTGGTCGTTCAAACCCACCAGCCACTCCCTGAAAGGAAGGTTGGGCAATCTACTTCCATAGTGATTACACCCCGGTAACCCAAGGAGGGGTCACTATGAGTTCCATCTGACTCCATGGCAGTGGTTGCATTTTTTTGTGCACATACTCAGAAGTTCTGATGTTTCTCATGTCCAAAGAAGGCTGTTTTGCCCCTAATTAAATGGGACTAATTCATTGGCTAAATTTCCTTCAATAACTTCTAGCACACAATGAACTGGTTAGTAAATCTGCACTATTTTGAATTTAAGGTCACCTTTTTCACTGAATCAAACAACATGAATTGTTTTTCTTTATTTTTGCCTATGCTAAAAAGCAATTGTATTCATTATGTTAGGATCCTGATTATGTTTTTCTTAAGAAAGCACATCTGGTAAAGCCAGGTAACTAAAAAGTGCATATTATTTAAATGCAATGTTATTCAAGTGTTGGAATTCTATTTACAAAATAAAAGAAATGGAAATACAGCCAAGGGACATACTATATTAGGCAATGAAAAAGAATACAATAAATTGTGGCACACATAAATGTGTGTGCATTTCAGATAAAACACATAGGAGACTACAGGCACACATGCATATGTTTGTGGAAATGTAAATAATTTATTATGGTGAATACAACTGGAAAGTGCTTCTTGATAATTAGCATGTCCTTGTTGAGAGTTAAATCCAAGAAGTGTGTCCATTTTCAGGAACATAATCACTGAGATTAATGAGAATGCCTTTGGACAGGGTTTACTTATAACTTGGCCAGTTCAGAAATGTAATCCTGCATCAAACAAGTAGCTTCTTCATGAGATGTAGGTACCTAGGGCTGCTGTAACATAAATACCACCAATGGATGGCTTTAAAAAATGGAAATTCATTGTCTCACAGTTTTCAAGATGACAAGGAGTTCCTTGTCATTCCTTGGCTTATGAATGGTACTTTACATAGAACCATAGTTCCTTCCCCCTGCATGTGTGTCTCTCTCCATGTCTGTTCTTCCTCTTTATAAGACACCACTCAGAAGTAATTAGGTTTGGGACCCATCCTACCCCTGTATGGCCTAATTAAGATTAAAAAAAAAAAAAAAAGAAAATCTCTTGCTTGAAACAGGGTCATATTCACCATATTCACAGAAACAGGGGTTAGGATTTCAATGTGTGTTTTGGGGGGCCAAAATTCAATCCATAACACCATGTATTTTCTATTATCATCTCTTGAGTTCCACTACATTTGCCTTGGTAGTGTAAAAGTGCTATGCTGTTCAATTATCATCCTAACGGTGAGCTGAGAGACACCCGGAGTTTCAGGCACTCATTTCTCCTATTGAAAGTAGCGGGTGGGAGAGTAGGTGTACAAGCACAAACAAGAAATAAACTTTCTTTTCTACTCAGTTGGAATAAATTATAACGTGTCTGGACAGATATGTGTACAACTATTTTCAGGACTGATGTGAGGTCATAATGGATTTTAAAAAGCATAACTCAAACAGAGAATAAGCTTGATTATTCTAGTTTCTCTCTATTTTCTTTCCCTCTTTTTTTTTTTTTTAATTTTCATCTCGATTTTAAAGAGTTGTGTTCTTACAGTATCTTAGTCAACTTTTAATATGACTAGTACCTGTGACTTCAAGGACAGCCAGAAGGTTGCTCCTAAGTCTTGTATAAAATTGGGTTGACATATAGGAAAAGTCTGGATAGAAACACTACAAATTATTAAGAATGGTTAACTATGACTGGAGAATGGACTATTTACATTGTTTTTTTTTTTTTCAAATATTTGTCAGTATTTTAATATTTTTCAAATAATTTTATTTAAGTAATGTTAGAAGTCAACATAATTTCCCTATTCCATGTTCCATGAAGGAGCTCGGTGGTGTAGTGGTTGAAGCATTTGGCTCCTAACTGAATGGTCGGCAATTCAACCCTACCAGCTGTTCCATGGGAGAATGAGGCAGCAGTGTACTTCTGTAAAGATTTACAGCCTTGGAAACCCTATGGGGGTTGCTATCCATCAGAATTTACTCAATGGCAGTGAGTTTGGTTTATTTGTTTTGTGTTCCAAAAAGAAGGATTTTTATTTTCCCCCCTCTTCTTGGCTTCTCTCTACCCCTTTGATTGGTAAAATAATTGGATATGTGCCGCTCAGTCCTATCCCTCCTCCTCTCTGGAGAGCTCCAACCAGGAAGCATAAATCTCTCTGCAACTTCAAGGTCTCTGCCCCATGGGTGTACCTTGCCTTGAGTCCATCACTCCTGTGCCCAGGAGACAGCTTTGCCTAACACAGGGGATCAGTTAGAAGGCTCATATGGCTCGCAAACCTAAGTTATGTTTTCCAAATTGGCCTTTGTCTCTTTAGGTCTTCTTCTATTCTGCAAATATTTACATTGCTCAGTGCCTAAGGCACTTGACTGCTAACCAGAAGGCTGGTGGTTCAAACCCACCAGCCACTCCTCGGAAGGAAGATGGGGTAATCTACTTCTGTAGTGATACTGCCTCGGAAACTCAAGGAGGGGTCGCTATGAGTCGGGTCCAACTCGAGGGCATATAACAACAACAACAACAAATCCATGCAACTCTGCAACTAGAGAACTTGCAAAAATAGTAATTACCCTAATAAAACTAGAAGCATGGAAAGATATTTATTACCAATTGTTAAAATTTGTGATTAATAAATGTTATAGGGAGCTCTGGCAGCGTATTGCCTAAGGCACTTGATTGCTAAACAGAAGGCTGGAGGTTCAAACCCACCAGCCACTCCTCAGAAGGAAGGTTGGGCAATCTCTTCTGTAGTGATACTGCCTTGGAAACCCAAGGAGGGGTCACTATGAGTCGGGTCTGACTCGACGGCACACAACAACATAGTCAAAGTTGGTCTTTAGTTTAAAATGAGAAGGTGAATATAGCTGAATGGAAGGGAATCTGAGACAGGATCGAGATGCTTGGTTATGGAGACACGAGCAACAGGCAAAAAGATCACAGAGAACAATACTATCAGCACACGGAGGTCAGCATTTGAGGCTCGACAGCAAGCTGGGAAAGAGCAAGGGCAAAGAAGACATCTGGAATGGATTCCTTGTTTCCTTCGCTTGTTTGTATGCTTACGTACAACTACTGTTGCTTGCTGTATAAAACATTAACATGCCGAGAAATAGCATAAATGAAGGAAGCAATGTGACTGTCCTTTAAACTGACATATTCCTTATATTTCAATCATTTAGGAGCACTCCTATGTTACAGAAACAGGAGACACAGCAAAACAGATTAAACCAAATGTGATATGTTCCATCTACCTTCCCTATCTTTTAAACAATTCTCAAGTTATTTATAACTCTAGTAGGAAGAAAAAAACCAAAAAGAATCAACTCACTACTGTTGAGTCAGATCCAACTCACAGCAACCACTCCTTGGGTTTCTGAAGCAGTATCACTATGGAAGTAGATTGCCCAACCTTCCTTCCGAGGAGTGGCTGGTGGGTTTGAACCTCCAGGCTTCTGGCTAACAGTCAAATGCCTTAGGCACTGTGCCACCAGAGGGTGCCATTTTTTCGGGAGCTGGGTTCATAAACTCCAGCCTATATATAAGCATAATTAACACAGGAACATATTTTTTAAAATACTCAGATTTGTTGTTATAATGGATACCACCAAAACAATTAGTTAAAGTGCATTACTAAGTCTGAGGGCAACAAAACCTGGACAAAATGATATGGTTCTCGTTAGCAAAATCACAGGGACATCTACACCAGAAAGTTACCAGGTAAAGGGACATTCAGAAGCTTCCGTTCGAATAACAATCTGATGAAGCATAGAAAAATAAAGGATTTAATCTACACCTCTAAATTCACCAAGAAAGTATATTAGAAGTTCAGAACTATGTGGGCTGAAACTTAAAAAAAAAAAAAAAAAAAATGTGTGCCTTGGGCAAACAGTGTTTAGCAAAATTTAAAGTGTACATTTTATAAGGTTTGGTTGAGGCTGAAACTATGATTATATTTAAGAAATGTGCAGACAATGGGTCTGCAGGCGAGTACCAAAGGGAAGTCTGAGATGCTACTGAACACACGTAGGTTGATGCTGTGCAAGGCATCCCTGCCCATGTCTGGCACTATACATCACCTCAAAGAGAATTTCCAGGCATAAGCCTTGTGAACTGCACTGAAGTATTCTGCCATTAAGACTGAAGTATGGCGGGCTTTTCCCAATTCTCAGGAAAAGTGAATTAAAGAATGTTAATTCCAATTTTAAATTTTCTCTCATCATTTTGTCAAATAAGTTTAGTGCTGTATTGTACTTAAGGTTATATGTCAACTTGGCTGGGCCTGGTTTTGAGTGGCTGGGCAGCTGGACATAGTTATTCCCCATGATGAGATTGGTAATTAACTTCAAAGTATAATCCACTGGAGCAACTGAGTAGCTGCCTTAGGGATGTGCTCTGCTTCCAGATATAAGGAAAAGTTTTGAGGAAAGTCTCCGTAACTTTTTGACATCCTTGGACCCTGCGTGTAGCTGAGTCTTCATTCAGCACCCTGCCATGCTTTGCCAATCCTGGGACTTTTTTTCGACTTGAGCCTGCCATGTTGTTTGATGATCTTGGGACTGTGCCTTCATATTTGTCAAACTTGGGTTTGCCAGCCTCAGCAACCAGCAGTTGCCTGAGTTAAGTAAAACCTCCAGCTTCATGAGGCGGGAGCAAGAGGCAGAGTTGAAGCTCAAGGCCGAGGGGCTTTCACACAGCTCCTAGAGCTTGGCACTTTGAATTCAGGCTTTTAGCCTTCTAAATTGTAAGATAATAAACTCTTATTTGTTACAACCATTCATTTGTGGTATTTTTGCTAGAGCAGCACAAAGTAACCAAAACATACTGTAAGCACTTTGCCCTCCCATTTCATACCAACCACTTTGTTCAATCTTTCAGGTTCAACTGGCACATTAAATTTAGGAAGATGTTTACATTATTCAGTTGTATGCTGTTAAAATTGAAGTAATTTTTAGTTTACTTTTCAGATGAGAACATCTAATAAAATTATTCATAATGTATATGATTGAATTAAATACCCCTGTATTGATAGTAGTTTGAAGAATCAGTATTGAGAAGTAGGAGGAACTGCAAGAGAGTGAGGAGATGAGGTTCTAGTCTCTGCCTGGAGCTAGACTCATGCCATTGGCAAATCATGTGGCCCCCAAGGACTAGGCTTCCTCCTCTGTGAAGCAGGAGAGAGGAGATGGAGGGGGCTTGAGCTGCCTCATGACAAAAAAGTCAAAGATTCCCTCTAACTCAAAAAGTTTGATAATTCTGTACATTTTCATAGCATCGATCATGGTGCTCTAAATTAGAAGGAACACTGTACTAGATGGAAGAATACTGGGCCCCTATATGACAAATATTAATTGTTGTTGTTGATGCCACAGAGTTGGCTCTGACTTATAGCAATCCTATGTACAACAGAATGACATCCTTGCCCAGTACTTGAGCCCATTGTTGCAGCCACTATATCAATCCATATCCTTGAGGGTCCTCCCCTTTTTCTCTGACCCTCTACTTTACTGGGAGCTCTGGTGGTGTAATGCTTCAGGCATCTGACTGCTAACAAGAAGGCTGGTGGTTCAAACCCACCAGCTACTCCTCAGAAGGAAGATTGGGCAATCTACTTCTGTAGAGATACTGCCTAGGAAACCCGAGGAGAGGTTGCTATGAGTTGGATCTGCTATGAGTCAGCAAAGGCATAGGGAAGGATGGAACAACTCTTACATACTGGGATCCTATTGGAATGGGCAGGTTCTCACAAGAACTTGTGGTTGTCACACTATTTCCTAAACAAAACACGACAAAGTACTTCATCTAAAAGCCTCTTAGAACATGTTATTTTTGTTAGTTCTCACTGAGTCTATTCCTACACATGGTGACCATGTATGTGTAGAATAGAACTGCCCCATAGAGTTATCAATCCTTTTGGATGCAAAACACCAGGCTTGTCTTCTGTGGTACTGCTGGGTGGGTTTGAAATGCCAACCTTTTGTCTAATGGTTTGTGCCACCCAGACCAGGGTGATTTTTCCCTATCATCTCTTTCTGATATTTAATGTCTTGTTGCCATACCAAACCTGGGGATAAGCCTGCAGACCAGACTCAGCCTCTTCACTTCCTGGAGTCATGGTCTCTAATTATTTACTCTTAACTAAAAACCAAAACAAATCCACTAACATCAAGTAGACTCTGACTCATTGAGACTGTACAGTATGTGACCTTTCTTTCCTTGTTGGCCCTCGCTTGTTGTGGGGAGGATCTCAGTAGAGCAAACTGAAGATTTGACACAAGAAACTGTCCAACTTTGAACTTGACTACAACAGCAGGTTTTATATGCTAATTTCATCGGTGGGAAATCAAAACTCTCAGACCAGCAGTACTTGTCTTCTTTTAATCTGCAGCAGAAGAAAAATAAGCATTTGTTGCAGGTCCTAAGAGTTTAAAGTTACAGAGCCTCCAAGTCTTTATTGTTTTACTATCTAATTCACTGCACCCATTAAGGAAAAAGAAGTATAGATACAAAGGAAACTATTTTTTATAAGAGACGTATTTGCTGTATCAGCCATAATTTTGTCCACTGTTTTTTTTTAAACATTAAAAAGGTTAAAATTGAATAAATAAACAAAACAGCTATCTATAAATGATAAAGCACAGTGAACTGTTTCCAATGATGATTATCAGGTGCCAGTCTAATAAATGTGAAAAAGGACCTACTGAAAAAAAAAGGAAGGGGAAAAACAAACAAACAAAAAACAAAAACAAAAAAATCAGAGCGAACTGAATGGGAAAAAATCCTTGGAACCAGAAGTCTCAGGAAAACACTGAATTTCCTATGTTTCAGTGCCCCCTGTTGGGAGATCATGGAAGTGATTCCGCTTCCTCTGTCAGACCACAAAAAAGTCATCAGGTTTTGAACAAGAAGATATACTTTAATAAGAATGTGTGCATATTGTTTTCATCTATTTATATTTACATAAACATAATTGAGAGTGGGAGAAGCAGATGAACCCAAAACCCATGAGAAAAACCAGCCTTAGTTCTGTCTCCATTATATAGCTTTGGGATTGATCTTGCTCAAAGTTCTTTAAGCCTCAGCTCTTCATCTGTAAAGTATACCAATAATAAGAATGACTGAACCATTTACTATAGAGGACTGTTGCAGAGAGAAATAGAGAGAGACACAGAAAGAGAGAGAGAGAGAGAAAGTGAGATTACATATGGGAAAGATCACTTTATATGATATGACTTGGTTGCTAGTTTCTGGGTCCATGGCGCCCCTCCAATTTCTTTAGCTTGTTCTCCCTATCTAAAATGTAGTCTTTAGCTATACAAGCTATACATAGATAATGTTCATATGATGAATTGCTGGAGAACAGCAGAAATTCCTACAACTATAGATTTCAGAATTTGCTTTTCCTTCTTCTTCTTCTAAACTATTAATTGAAAATAGTAACAAATTATGTGTTCCAGTCACTGAAGTTTGAAGATGAAGATCAGGAATTTGGCCAAAGGAAGGAATTCTTGAGGTGCAGGAATTTTGATCCCCTGGCCCACCAGTAAAAGGCCTCTGGTGACTAAGTGGGTAAGGCATTTGACAGCAAGCCAGAGGGTTGGTGGTTCAAACTCACCAGTTGCTCCACCGGAGGAAGATGAGGACTTGGAAACCAAATGGGGGTCCTTCTATGAGTCAGAATCAACTTGATGTCTGTGGGTTTGGCTTGGCCCTACTACTGGGGGGCTTTTAGTAGGGGAAAAGAGCTTGATTTGGGAGAGTAGCAGGGGGTTCCAATCAGCTTACTTCAAAGAACAGAGCCTGGCACAGGAATAGGGGATCCCCTCTCTGAAGCTCTTTATATTCACACACTTCTCTTGTCAAAAGATTAGTTTGCAGATCCCTCTTGATCTTCTGGCCAAGAGTAACCACAAATTTCCCATGCCAACCTCTTATGTCAAGGACAGAAGTGTCTGTTTTTTAAAGTCAGGTTGTGTGTGACATTGCTCATTCCTGGACTCTTCAGAAATCTTCAAATTAGACATTATATCTGGATTGAACTACAAGATGCAGTTTCTCACTGCTTCCTTTTAAAGTAAGTTCTCAGGAAATCTTTTTACTTGCACATTGATAGATATTTCTCTGGCATAGAAAAGTTTCATTGTTGATATTCAGTGGAGATGTAGTCTCAACACATGTGACCATCAAAGGCAGCAAGGAAAGACTTTTCTTTCAAGAAGGGAATAGGGACAATGTAGATAACATAACACTATTGCAGACAATGATGCCTCTTCAGCACCAATGCTGCATTGACTTTAGATACTGTTGCATTCAAAGAGGTGGAAAGAAAAATAAGATGCCAAAAGAAGGCCAACTTCCACAGACATTGAGGTTTGCTAATTGCAGTAAAAATAATAATAATAATAAAAATATATACATACATACATACATACTGTGGTATCATTGTGATGCACATGTTTGTTAGAACTCAATTTGGGGACTAGGAAGAAATGATTGCTTTCTGGGCAAATTTTAATTTTTTCTGCAGTGCCGTTGCTTACATTTTCTTCCATACTGTGTTAGAATGGGAAGTAAGCTGAATCAGTTCCCAGAAGATCTAGTTTTGGCCCTCACCCACAAGACTCAAACTCAGTGCTTTAACTTCCTGAGGAACTGATCATATTTGTATGATAATAAGCAGCTCTAGTAGTGCAATGGTTAAGGACTTTGCTGCTAACCAAAAAATTGGAGGTTGGAACTCACCCAACCATTCAGTGGGAAAAAGAACATTTGTCCATCACTGTTCTCACAAAAAAAGAGCTCTAGTGGCACAGTGGTTAAAACATTTGGCTGCTACCAAAAGGTCATTGGTTTGAACCTACCAGCCACTCTGAGAGAGAAAGATGAGGCAGTCTGCTCCGTAAAGATTTACAGCCTTGGAAACTTTGTGGGGCAGTTCTACTCTATCCTATTGGGTCAATATTAGTCACAATTGACTCAATGGAAATGGATCTGATTTTTTTGGTTTTGGTTCCCACAAAATTCCTATGAGGAAGGTACAGTGGTGCTGTTGTTAGTTGCGTAAATTTGATTCAAACTCATTATGACCCCACATGAGGACAGTAGAAAGCACTGCTCCATAAGGGTTTTGAGGGCAAGACCTTTCAGAAGCAGATTGCCAGGGCTGTTTTCTGGGGCAGCTTTGGGTGGTTTTGGACCACTGTGCTGTAGTAAATTACTTAGTAAATCTTTGTAAACTCTGAGGTGGAATTTGCCATAAGCAACTGAAGAGCTCCTGATTGCTAAAGTTAACCACCTGGGGTATTTCTGTTAAGCAGTGGCACAAAGTGATGTTCCAAGAAGTTCACTCTCTCTCAGGTGCTTAGAATTCTTATGTTATTATTGGCTAGTTTGACCACTCTGCCAGGCTTAAAAAGAGGCCTGCTAGAGACAGAAGTCTCTCTGATGCTGGCTAGAAGAATGTGCTGCTGAGAGACACACACTCCTGAGAGACACACACTCCTGAGAGATATGCTCTGCTGGGAAAGAGATGCAAGAGATAGGCACTACTGGGAGAGAGACTGTGAGAGACTGTTGGCTGAGAGATGGTGGGCTGAGAGAGACTGAGCATTGTTCCTGAAGTTGAATTGTAGCCTGGTTCTTCCTTATTAAACCCCATAATCTGTGAGTTCTGTGTGGCCACTGCAGAAAATTATTGAACCCAGCAGAGAGTTGGTAGGTGCTGCGGGAGGAATGGTTAGTGAAAGGGCTGGAAGGAGGCAGCATGTCTGGCCTCGCAGGAATAGGCCTTGGGCTATTGATGGTGATTCTGTGTTCCTTTTGTGTGGTTAGAGGAGGTCAGAAGATGGTGCTTCCCTGCCCCTTTGGCAACCACCAACCTTTTGTCTAGTAGTTGAGAACTTAACGGCTTGTGCCCCCCAAACACTCCATTAATTTACAAATGAGGAAACTAAGACAAAGAGTGGTAAATCCCTTTCTGAAGATCAGACCACTGGGTAGTTGTGGAATTAGGCTGTGAATTCAGATATTGAGTGCCAGAGCCCACAATCTAAAATGTTAATTCTCCTTCTCTGACACCTTTCCAATCTCTAATTTTTCATTCCATATCATGTCTTGCAATGTTTTCTGCTTTCTGTAAATTCTCGATACCTCAGGCAGTAAGTCTTTAAAGAATGGTTTCACATCTATTGGGAGAAAGGATGATGGGAAAACTACCATACAACAAGAGAACTTTGAAGAGAAGACACAGTCATAAATTTGATCTACTAAATAAAGGAAGAAACAAAGAAGAAAAAGCTAACCCCTTGAAGAAAAACACACTTTTAACAGTTGCCTGTATCTTTTTTGAAAACACAAATAAAATGTGTGGTGGTTATGTTTGTGTGTCAACTTGGCTGGGCCTGGTTGAGTGGCTGGGCAGCTAGTGGTAGTTATTCCCCATGAGGAGACTGACAATCAGCTCCATGGTGGGATCTACTACAGCAGCTGAGTAGCTGCCTTTGGGATGTGGTCTGCTTCCTGTATATAAGGAGAAGACTTGGGAATGGTCTCTAGCTGATGGCATGCTTGGACCTTGCATGTAGCCATACATTGTTCAGCAGCCTGCCATGCTCTGCCAACCTGGGTACTTACCATGGACTTGAATTAATGGCCTGCCAAGTGGTTTGGTAACATCAGGACTGTGCCTTTTTACTTGTCAACCTTGGGTTTGGCAGCCTCAGCAGCCAGCAGCTGTCTGAGTGAAGAAAAGCCTCTAGCTTCAGTGGGCCAGGAGCTGGAGGCAGAGCCAAAG
>NW_006921871.1:3108318-3133427 GCF_000298275.1 Orycteropus afer afer | reverse complement strand
GAGTTTGAACCATCAGCCTTCTGGTTAGCAGTCAAGTGCCTTAGCCACTACACTACCAGAGCTCCCATTCATTCCGTAGTGATACTGCCTCGGAAACCCAAGGACAGGACAATCTTTAGTGACCTTTATTCTCAATGTGAATCTCTATGCTTCCACAAATTTTGTTGTTTGACTCTATAGTCAGGAGGATGACTCCTAGCCACACCTATCCTGGATGTATGGCCTGAATGGAAAGGTAGAAAGGGAAGCATATCCCTAATAAATCAGTGAGATACCAAATATTAGTAATGGCCTATAATTAATAACCTTGGGTCCAGTATTTCCATTTAATACACATACACACACACACACACACACACAGAGATTGAATAGTATCTTTCCTCTGGTTACCATCCAATGACTAATTCTGTTCCATGTACCTCTGAAACCATTAACTAAAATAAGTAGTCTACATTTAGGGAGTACTTGGAAGTACTACAGTCAAAATGCTCCTTTAGAAGCAAGGATGGGAAGACCATCTCACGTACTTTGAACAAATTATCAGGAGGGACAAGTCCTGAAGAAAGACATCATGCTTGATAAATTAGAGGGTCAGTGAAAAAGAGAAATGAGATGATTTGACTTAGTGGCTGAAACAATGGGCTTAAACACAGCAATGGTTGTAAGGATGGCATAGGACCTAGGAGTATTTCATTCTGTTGTACATTAGGTTTTTATGAGTCAGATCCACCAGCCTTCTGGTTAGCAGTCAAGTGCTTTAGGCACTATGCTACCAGAGCTCCTACCAGCCACTCATTGAAAGGAAGGTTGGGCAATCTACTTTCATAGTGATACAGACTTGAAAACCCAACCAGGGGTCACTATGAGTCAGGTCTGACTCGATGGCAAATAACAACAACAACGAGTTGGAACCAACTCAATGGCATCTGATAACAACATACCACCCAGGTATGAGATTCAAATACAATTTTAATCCATATTGTATTCCTTTAATGAGCCCTGGTGGCACAGTGATTAAAGTCCTTGGTTGCTAAATGAAAGGTCAGTGGTTCAAACCCACCATCCACTCTGTGGGAGAATGATGAGGCAGTCTGCTCCTGTAAAGATTTATAGCCTTTGAAACACTATAGGGCCATTCTACTCTGTGTTATACAGCTACTATGAGTTGGAATAAACTGGCTGGCAATGGATTTGGTTTACTAGTCCTTTTGCACAGTAAATTTCTACAGTTCAACTGGTTTATTGAAGTATCATTCTGGGAACAAGAAGGACTAAACTCATAGTCTTGAGAACTCAAATCACCTGACTCTGGTGCCTGTATCTACCACTTCCAGGCTCCATGGGAATGAAAACAGAAGTTATTTCCTGCAGACACTATGGTAAGTATTTTAGTTACATCTTTTTTTTTTTTTTTAATGTTTTCAATTTACACAATAGTTGAGCAGAAAGTAGAGTTCCCATACACTCTCTCTCCCCACAACATATAATTTACCCTGTTATTAACATCTCAAAAACTCACCACCATCAAGTCAGGTCCAATTCACAGCAACCCCTCCTTGGGTTTCCGAGGCTATAGCACTACAGAAGTAGATTACCCAACCTTCCATCTGAGGAGTGGCTGGGGGGTTTGAACCGCCAGCCTTCTGGTTAGCAGTCAAATGCCTTAGGCACTATGCCACCAGAGCTGGGTAGTGCAAATGGTTCACATGCTCGACTGCTAATCAAATAATTGGAGGGTCAAGTCTACCCAGAGGTGCCTCAGAAGAAAGGTCTGCAATCTACTTCCAAAAAAATCAGCCACTGAATACCCTCTGGAGTACAGTTGTACGCTGACACACACAGGGTCACCGTGAGTCAGAATGGACTCCACTGCAAGTGCTTTATGGATGACTGTGGTACATTTGTTGTGAATGATGAACGCACACATTATTATTCCTTAAAGTCCATATACTTCACATTAAGTTTCACTCTTCATGATCTACAGTTCTATGGGCTTTGACAAATTCATAATATTATGTATCCACCATTATAGTACCATGCAAAATAATTTCACTGTTCTAAGGATGTCCTAGCTCTACCTACTCATTCCTCTCTACCTCGTGAGACCCGGAGTCCTATCTTCAAAAATAATTAAACACCTTATTCTTTAATTATTAAAATCCCATGGACTTGATGTTCTAATGCATCAAATGACAGGCACTTTAGATGGTTTCCATGATCTCCCTCACCTCTATAAGATTAAAAGGTTTACCTTAAAAACATGTGTAACATTTTCTTTCCTTGCCCTGAGATATTTTTAAAGGTTTTATAAACCAATCTCCTTGGAACATTTCTGTCATCAGCCTGCCACTTTCTGTTCAGAAATGTATAATGACTTCTCACAGGAAATGATACCATTATCCTCTCTGCATATCTAAACTCCCCATCCTTCAAGACACAAATAAAATTCTGCCTCCACTCACTGTCTTCAGCTTCCTTGATAATATCCCTCTCTTAAATACAAAGCCTTCATTCACCGTACATGGCTTGCATTTCATCATATCTCATTTGTATTATATTCTTGTCCTTTTTATATTTGTAACTTATCTAATTAAATTTCATGCTAAATAGTATCCTCAGTAAATACTTGCTGTCATTCACATATGCATCCAATAAATGTTTTGAATGTGTATTGTCTATATGCCAGTCTGGAAAATATAAGAATAATTAACATCTAATCTCAGTCCTCCTAGATCATGCCATCTAGAAAGGTAATCAAAGTCTTTCCAGAATGAGGCTACAGTATGGATGAAATATTTCCAAAAGCCACAGTGAAGACCACAAATCAGAGTCTACAATATATCAATACCAGAATTTCCCAGGAGAAATCAGAGTCCAGTTGAGGTTATGACTGGCAAAGATCACACTAAAAAGAATGCTTATTGAGAACATACAATGTACACAAAATATACTATTTTATCTGGCCTCACCACAGCTCTAGGCAAAACTTCCATCTTCACTTTATTAATGAAGGACTTGTGACGGAAGAGGTGTTTTCCCACGATGGTATAGCAGAAGTGGAGCACTCTGACTTTAGCCCGGCTTTCACCACTTGTACTCTTTCCTTTTGCTTAGTTTGTGCTCTTTAAGTATGTGTTGACTAAATTAAATTAGAGAACATGCATCAATGGTGAAAATATACTGCCCAGTGTCTTCACAGGCCAAGGCCCTCAGAACTCGGCACTAACATAGATTTAGCGTGTGTTTGGGTGTCTCGGAAAATAATTTACAGTCTACACCACACGTCCTTTTCCCCTTTCACCTTCTCACTAGTTAGAACTGAAGGGCAGAAATTCTTTATGCCCTCACATTGCTACAGGTCAACTTTTGTGTGTGTTTATAAGTGTGTGTATGTTTGTGTGTGTATGTGTATAAAATATATGTGTGTGTATGTGTAACTCTGGTAGCATAGTGCCTAAGGCACTTGACTGCTAACCAGAAGGCTGGCAGTTCAAACCCACCAGCCACTCCTCAGTAGGAAGGTTGGGCAACCTACTTCCGTAGTGATACTGACTCAGAAACCCAAGGAGGGGTCACTATGAGTCAGGTCCAACTCGAAGGCACACAACAACAACAACAACATGTGTAGGCATATACATGTTGTTGTTGGGTTCTATCAACTCAATTCTAACTCATAGAGATCCCATGTTAGAGAGTAGAACTGTCTCATAGGGTTTTCTTTGCTATAACCTTCACGGGAACAGATTGCCAGGTGTCTCCTGCAGAACTGCTGAGTGGGTATGGAATGCCAACATTTAGGCTAACAGTTGAGCAATTAGCCATTGTACCACCAGGGCTCTTTTGTATGTACATACATATATTGATATTTTTAATTTGATTGCATGTTTTCAGAACACAATGCATAGCAATGATGACACTATATTGAAAATTCTGACACAGAAATTGAGAGCAGAAAAGAGAATTTTAGGACATGTAACAGCTTTTTAGAGTAGTATTCTGGATTATCTTTTTTTTTTTTAGGGGGGAGTTGTTTATGGATGGTGCATGGCACAGTCAAAAAGGCAGCTTCCCTCTTGATTATTCTTCTATATAATCTCTATGTGGTCCCCAAATGCTTAACCCTCTCTGCCAAATGCTGTAAAATCTGTCTTTTTGATCTCACAGATGGAAGAGACTTATTAGCTCATGAAACGTATCCTCTCAGGAGAGAAGTAGCTCACTGAATACCATTCTCTCCAATCTTAGAGTTTCAAGACCTAGATTTTCTGACCAAACCTGATTGTCCTTTCCTCTTCTGACTTCCTAGGCCAATGGCAACAACTAAGCTCCTGCTGTTTGGCTCCTTCATACAAATAGTGTTTCTCTTGTTGTGTTCTTCAGCAGTTGTCAAGGGGGAGGAAGTAGTGGCCATTTGTATCTTTTGGTTTTAATTAGGCTTGCAATTCTCAAAACAACAACTACAATAGCGGAAAGTTATGCTTAAGTGACCTTTGTTCTTCTATATTTTTAAAAATTGCAGTAAATGTGTATAACAAACCACTTACCCCTTCAACACTCTTCACATGTACAAGTCAGTGAAATTAGTTGTTTATCATGTTGTTCAACCATCACCACTATGCATTTCTAAATCTGTCTGTCACCTTTAACAGAAGTTCAGTGTCTTCTAAGCAGTGTCCCCCTTTTCCTGTCCCTCCTACATACTCCTGGAAACCACTAATAAAATTTGGTCTCTACTCATTTCTAATCAGCCTTTTCTAACATTGGAGTGGCATCAAATGGAACAATTTAAATCTCCTAAAAAGTAGGTAACTATATTAGAACTAAGAATTTTAAAGGACACTGGACTTGGTAAAGGAAACTAGTTTTTCATATTAGCTCTGCTCCGACTTAATGTTGTTTTATGGATTTTGGTTTGTGAGATGATGAAATTTTAAATGCATTCCAATAATGACATATATGAGTGCAGGGTTTTTTGTCAATATGCACAAATGATTAAATGTGTTATTAATTGCACATCATCTGACAGATGTGATTATGCAATTCTCTACAAGTGAATGCAACTTTTTTACAGACATTCTCCTGTGATTCTTCAGTTCAAAAATATTCATTGGACCTTCATTGGTTACAGAATAGAGTATTAATCCCTCAGCCTAATTCCTAAGTCACTCTTCAATCCAAACTTGTCTTGACTGTTCACACATGAGCCCTTTACTCCCACCACATGCATCTCTTTGCCCTACAACCTTCCATCGGGGCATAACCTGACACCACCCTTCTGTTTCTATCCCTCCTTCCTCTCTCGGATCCAGGCAAGGATGCAGAGGCTTTACCATCTTATTCTCTAATTTAACAAGCAATCTCTTAAGCCTTCTGCCATGGACTGAGAATAAAGTGAAAGAAAAGCCAGAGTCCCTGTCCAAATTACTCTTTCCTGCCAATACCTAATAGCACTTCAAGGTCTGGCTCAAATTCACTTCCTCCCAAAGCTTTCATTGCTCTCCAGCCTGTGGGGCTCTCCTCCTCCTCTAAATTTCTATTGCTTTTATTTTCGAAGACACACATGCAACCTTTGTTCTGTCCTACCATCTATTATGCACTGTTTGTGCACTTATTTGTGTCTCAAATACATGCAGGATGTCAACCGCACATATATACAACACTCTCATACAAATGCTTTTCATTCTCAGCTAAGCTTCTGAAAGCAGAAACCACTCTCACACTCACATTCTCCTTCCACGAAGGCCACTGTTGTGTGGAGTATGTGTCAGTAATTTTTTTTAATAAAATAAAATCGATGAGCCAATGAATTAAATAATATGAAAAAGAATTTTAATTGTTCTTTGGTTGGACTCCCAAGCACCTAATGAACATTTTAGAAAGGAACTATAAGAAGGAGATAATGGAGAAGAAACTCTTCTAGACAAGCCCATTGATCTTGCCAAAAGGAGAAGAAGAGTATAAATGCCAAAACCTATGAATCTGCTGAGAGAGGCCACCTTTCTTCAGGGCCTCACCCAGTTTGAAGAAAGACTAGAGAGCACCTTACTTACATTATCATTCTGTTCTTGGTCTCTGAATCAAAAGAGAAGGAGGCAAGTTCCTGGCATAAATAAATTATTTAGAATATTGATTTTACAGCCTGAACCGTTAAGCAATATCTGAACTGAAAGACAATCATTTGCATGTTTTCTTTTATAAAATCTACAAATTCAATAACACATTTGGAAATTTTAAAAAGATGCATAGAAAGAGACAACCTCCCCATTTAAAACATACATATTCATACACATATGTATATGTAAAGGATTGCATGCCAGGGCATCTACTGATGACTCTGCATTTATTTTAAACCCATCCGTTTTTGAATTTATAAATGGGGAAAATCTTGTTTTTATGACAGTGAACATGATAGAGTATACTTTTTTTTTTTTGCTATTTATAAAATCCTACTTAAATATTTAAAAAATTGTTAATAAAATATTGGTTTTTGCACAGAACATTTTTATGTTAAACTAAGAATTTTATTTTAATGTAATAATTATTTAAAAACTAGAACATTAATTATAATAATTATAAAGAACATTGTACACTTTTTCTAAAGCAATAAATTATTAGGACACATAGATATATGACACATATTTTTATTTCTTGAAAGTATTTCTTTTGAAGGGAAAAGTTTTTAAGAAAACAAGGCATAACTTTATAAAAATCCTTTAGTATTACCCATCTTCACTGAGCAGAATTTTTAAACATTAGGAAGTGCTCTAGCTCTTAATTTATATTAAAAATCATAATTACTCTAAAAGTGTAACAAATGCTTCAGAAAAATTTTAAATGACATGCTTAAAAGAAATTCAATGTACACTATTGTTATTTCAAAAGGAAAGCATTTGAAAAGCCACCAAGTAATCTTTAAATATGCATTTTGAATTTCCATTGTTTTTCTAAAAAATGCTTCTATTATATAATATGAATGTTAATTATACCAGGTATATCAATAAACTCTAAAAATTGTAATGACAGCCTATTTGTACTTAAGCAAAGTTCATGTGAAACTTATTAAATCCAGATATAAATCGGATACATACTAGAAATGGTTTACGATTTAAAAAATATATTCTTTAAGCTTTTCAAGAGAAACCTTTTAATTTTCCCATCAGTTTCTTACTATTTCTTAACTAACAGTGGAACAGACATTAAGTATATAGGCAATTCCAAGATTATGAAAAAGTTCTATTCCTCAATCTGTCTTTAAGCAGAATTTGTACATAAGTAAGAACAGTTAGGTACAGTTTGTTTCTAACGTCATTTAGTGAAATGATTGTCTTAGTATATAGTATACTATTCTGTGCATAAAAAACATTAAAGGAATACTTCCAGATACACCAAAACATCTTAACTCTTTCATAACTTGTGATATCACTTACATTTTCTATCTTTGGGGTTTCTTAGAAGGCTTTTTTTCCCCATGTATATTATGTGCTGGCTTTCTGCCAGGGACTTGTATAACTAACTGCACTTGTATTCACCTAAAAATTTTAATATCATAGACTCTACAGGCATTGGTTTGTAACTATGAGTTGCACATAAATTGGATGTTTGTAACCTGGAGACTCTCTGTAATCCACATGAAAGAGAAAAGACAATGACACAAACATGGAGTGACAGATTACAATGACTTCATAGAAGCAGCAAGCATGAAATGAGCTTTAGTATTTTCAAAATTGAAAAAGAAGGCAATTATTACTATCTGAAGGTCTTTATATAAAGACAGTATAACAAGAAACGTCATATTAAATTAAATTAAATTATAGTTAGTTATTTTTAGCTCCAAAGAGTAATCCTTTTGCCATTTTATAGAACTCATTCCTCTGAACTTTAGAAAGTAAGATCCAGGGGATAAACCCTAAAGTATGTTTCCCCCTGCCCGCTTGACGTACACAGAATTTAATGATTTGTGATTTCCTTACTTGATTGACTAACTGCATTATGGATTGGTGGAAATATGCTGTTTCATAATCTGACTATCAGAAGCTGTGCTAACATGTCCAGCATGCACTGCAGAGCTTCTGTGGATGATTGCATGAAGTGTGGATAATGATGTGAATTGATCCTTCAGATCCAGAGCACGATATGGTTTGGTCTCACTGGAAGCATGTGGAGTAGGGGCTGTAGCATTTACTCCTCTGCTATTTACATCCAAACCTTTAATGGGAAGATTTAACAATTCTAATATAAAATCAGCTAGAGTATAAAAAACACAGTACAGTTTCTCTAACTCTAACTAGCTACACACTGTCATAAACATCAATTCCAGTGCCAATAATTTAGTACTCACATTTTACGTTGATTTGAGAGAATCTTACAACTGAGACCCTAACAATGTGAAATGTCCAATTACTTTAAAAAATAGAGAATAATCAATACAGTGTGTAAAGACCTGTAGTTTCATTACTTGAATGACTTTCTAATTCTGTATTCCCATATTTATCAGTAGTAATTAGTAGTTAGCCAAAATTATGACAATAAAACTTAGAATGGATAGTACTGATAGGAAATAACTGTATCTATTTGACATGAATAGTATGGGCATGTGTTTTGGTCTCTAGTGCTGCTATAACAGACATACCACAAATACATGGCTTTAAGAAATAGGGATTTATTTGCTTACAGTTTAGAAGGCTAGAAGCTCATGTTCAAAGTGCCAGCTCCAGCGGATGTTCCCTTGACTTGGGCTTCAGTTCTGCCTCCTATTCTGAGCCCACTAGGACTGGAGGCTTTTTATGACTCATGCAGGTGCTGGCTGCTGAGGCTGATGAACCCAAGATCATGAAGTAAAATGACACAGTCCTAATATTAGCAAAGACATCAGGCCACTAGTTCAAGTCCAAGAACAATCCCAAGATCGGCAGAAAACATGGCAGGCCACTGAGATGACGACTCAGCCAAACGCAGGATTCAGATGTGCCAGAAGCTGGAGTCCTTTCTCAAAGTGTCTCCCTATTATACTGGAAGAGGGCCACATCCTGAAGGCAACTAATTAGCTGCTCACAGCAGATTCCACCAGGGAGTTGATTATACCACATTCCATCTCATCACAGCAAATAACTGCATGCAGCTGCCCAACCACTCAAAACCATGGTCCAGCCAAATTGACACACAACCTTAACTACCACAGCATGTTTCAAACCATTTTCCTTGAGTAATTCATCATCAGTTGTTTGATGCCAAAAACTACTTCTGATTTCTCTTAGATCAGATTTTTGGGGAAAGTGCAGCCCACTAATGTGTGTAAGTGCAGGCGTGTCCAGGTATGCATTTAACTTAGTATAAGCTCTATTCAATATCCAAAATCACATAGAAGACATTCAAAGTTGTAACAAATAGAAAATATTTTATTTCTGAATTGAAAGTAAATAATAGTATTTTTTCCAACTTTTATTTCTTTTATAGAGCAGAGTGTGGTGGATACTTTTGTGTGTCAACTTGGCTGGACCTGGTTGAGTGGTTGGGCAGCTGAATGTAGTTATTCCCCATGGTGAGACTGGTAATTAACTCCATAGTGGAATTTACTGGAGCAGCTGGGTAGCTGATTTGGGTATGTGGTCTGCTTCCTCTATATAAGAAACACCTTTGGGAATGGTCTCTAGCTTATGGCATGCTTGAACACTGCATATAGCCATGTCGTTTTTCAGCAGCCTGACATACTCTGCTGACCTTGGACTTTCAATGGACTTGAATGAATGACCTGCTGGGTGGTTTGGTAACATTGGGACTGTGCTTTTTACTTGTCAACTTTGAGCTATCAGTCTCAGCAGCCAGCAGCTGAGTGAAGAAAAGCCTCTAGCTTCAGTGAGCAGGGAGCAGGAGGCAGAGCTGAAGCCCAAGGTTGAAGGGCTTTCACCCAGCCCCTAGAACCTGGCACTTTGAACTTGGACTTAAAGCCTCCAAACTGTAAGAGAATAAACTCCTGTTTCTTCAAGCCATCCCCTTTGTGGTATATTCTTGTCAAAGTGGTAGTAGGTAACCAGAACACAGAGATGTGGGCAAAATAGAGGAAGTGAAAGTAATGCAGGGAAGTGTAATGTAGCAATATTGGCTAAAATATTTGTTTCTGAGATGAAAATAAAGAAAAAAATAGAATTAATAGAGAATTGAAAAATGTAGGTCAAGAAGCTGTAGGCTAATAACAAGCAAAGTTCATTCCACATGAATTCATTGAATACTTACTGTATGCTGGCTCTGTTTTGCATGTAGAACTGCCATAATAAACAAAAGAGTTGACAATACCTGTCCTCATAGTGCTTATATTTCAATGGAGGTGGATACCATTACCACCACCAGTGAGTTGACTATGACTCGTAACAACCTTTTAGACAGAGTAGAACTGCCCCGTAGGCTTTCCAAGGCTGTAAATGTTTATGGAAGCAGACTGTCACATCTTTCTCCTATGGAGTGACCAGTAGGTTCAAATCACCCAACTTTCAGTTAGCAGTCGAGCAATTAATCACTGTGCCATAAGGTATGAAGTATGGTAGATGGTGATGAAAAACAAAGCAGTAGACGGTTAAGGAGAATTGCAAATGGTAGAAACATTTATAATTTTTAGTGAGCTAATCAAGGATGATCTTAGAAAATGATAGGAAGAAGACAAGGGAGGGAAAACAAGTTTCAAGAAGTTTCGGAAATATTTATAATGCAACTGTCCTCCATGTCTTGTTAAATATTTTTGAGTTCCTTCTATCTGTCCCATGCGACCTCTCCAAATATTCTTTTTCAGGTCTGAAGCCCTCTTTCACTCACCATGGAATTAATAATTTTTCATACTCTTTTTCTGGAAAAATATGGAAATAATAAATTATAACTTTTCATTATCAATTAATATATATTGTGTGCCTTCCTCAAAAAGCAACATTTTATATTATTGCAATGATTGGCAATTGTGATGCTGGAGAAGATTCTGTTGGACATCTTCATTCTCATTTCTGAATGCAACAGTTTTTTCTTCATTGGCACATCTCAAATGCAGAGAGGGACATACCCATTGAACTCACATTGAATGAGGAAAGACATTATGATTAACTTTCATCTATGGCTCCAGCAATAGTTCAAATAAGCACCAAAACAAGTTTCCCTTAGAATCAGACAACTGGTTGTGAGTAATGCCTCCCCACTTCTTCTCCAAAAAGAGAAAAAAAAGGGGGGGGCACAAGTAACATTTGGACATTTTAAATAAAAATTAGGTTTGGTAATATGTAAATACTGTGTAATATTTTATTGAGTAGAGAATAGAAGAAATAGAAGAATAATTTTTGACTGACTACTGTCTATTTTATTGTAAAACTTCAGGTTCACTGATAATAAAAAGATTGCAAAATTACCCTTGGGTTGAGAAGGAAACCATCTGTGATTTTTGACAATTCTCAAACTCTTGTATTCTGCGTAGTCCTAGATATTGGCATTCTACTTTCCCCAGGAACTGATATTCTGCTTTGTAGTAGATGTTAGCACTACACTTGGTTCCAGAAGACAAAGTCCATCCTCAGACAGAGTCTGATAGCTCACTAAGTAACCTAGCAATCACAAATCTAAATAAATGTAAACATTATTTGGGAAGACATGATCCACATGATGGAGGGGAGGGTAGCAGGCAAGCATCTTCAAGTCAGCGGTTTTTGAATTGAAGCCTAGAAAATGAGTAAACGTTAATCAGAAGAAGGAGTGGGGGGGCTGGAGTAATAATATGTGCAAAGTCTCAGATAAGAGAATGTATATCGAAGAAATGAAAAGAAGTTCAAGACTGTTAAATCATGATGTGTAAAGAGGAAGTAGGCTATGAATGGGGCCAGGGATTTAAAAAGGTTATACATGATGGATTTGTGGGACAAATAAAGGGCCATTGTCAAGGCAAGGCAGGAGATGGGGCACAGGGAAGATTTAAGCAGGAAAATGAAATGACCAAGTAAAAGAATACTGGCTGTACCAAGAGTTTGCTTGAGAGGTCACCATGATGATGACCTGAACAAAAGTAAAAGCTGGGAAAGAGACACAGGAAAAAAAAAAAAAAAGAAAGAAAGAATTATTTCTATTATATTTTAGTGTCATTTAGAAGATGAAACCAGTGATTGATAGAAGATGGAGAAGGGAAGGGTTTCTATCTCAGACCAGTAATTGTGTGTTTCATACCTTTAAGGCAAGCCAGACTCATCACTGAGCCCTGGATAAGAAATTTTGAACTGCGTCCTCCCCAAAAGTTGCATTCAGAATAAATTGGGTTCAAACTCATTCCTAAACACATAGTATACCCTGTGTTAATGCCTCCTTCCAATATATAGCTATCTCATTTTCGAAGCAGCAGATAATAAATGTGTCTTGCACGTTTATCAAGTGTTAAACCCCCAAACAAGAATTTCATTGAGTGACCGATCAATCTCTAAAGGACTGCGTGTAAGACACTTGAGAAAGGTGGCTATATTTTGCATTGCCAGGGAGTCAGAGTGTAGTCAATACTTTGATTTATGCCTTTCCAGGAAACCCAGTACATGTTGATTTGTTCAATAATCATTTAATAGTTATTTTCTCTTTGATTTTCTAATTGTCATTAAAAAGTGGATTTTAAGGAAGGTTTTTCCTTGTACAGGTAAACTCTCACTGTCAGTCACCCAATAAAACATATTCATCAAAAAATCAAGGACAATCAATAATATATTTACTCGATCATCAACTTTTAAGTTGTGGCAGAGAAGAGAAATAAATTGTTCTCACACATAGGCCAAGATACACACACACACACACACACACATTGTGAATAGAAGCTTTTCTATTTTGTTTTCTAATTATTGCTAAAATATGGACAAGCTATTACCTATATATATATATGTGTGTGTGTGTGTGTGTGTGTGTGTATATATATATATACACACACACACATATATACAAATATATATGCATACACACAAATGTATATATATTTTTTCTTTTTTTTTCTCATCCCCTCCCACCTTCCAATCTCTGTCCCTAAGCAAATGCTGTCCTCTTGATCTCCTATGCTTGATTGCTCTAATGATTGCATACCCTACTGATACTGCTGTTCATCTATCATTTGGCTGCCAGTTGAGTTATAGGGGTTAACTTCCATTCCTAGCTTGCATGGTGACTAAGACCCATTATCTTGGGGGTTCAACTAGTCTTCTTCAGACCAGTAAGCCTGGTATTTTTTATGATTTTGACTTTTGTTCCACATTTTTTCCCCACACTGTCCAGGTAACAAATATTTTTAATATGTGAGATGTTATAATCATAAAGAAGTAAAAATACATGTAGCAGATAATCACTAACTTGTTGTGAATATATTTATCAACATGTCTAAAGATATGCATAATTTGGCTACAAAATGTCAACATTCCCAACTACTCCTATAGCTTTATTTCTTTAACAAGAGCATTTATTATATTTAAATCACACACATCTTTTGATTCTCCTTTAAACATTTGTGAGTCAATATATAAGTAAAGACAAAATACACAATTAATTAAAGGGCCATGGTTTGCTCCAAGTCTATCATCAAATGAAAGAATCCAATGGTCTTAGAATCATGTATTGACATCAAATGTCTCCGATTGATCATTTAATTCCACCCAGGTTTGAAAACAAGGACTAAAATCATCACAATAGCAAGGCAGTGAACCCCAGAGGTGAATAAACAGTATATCTGAAAGAGATGCAGAAAAGCCGAAGATCTCATACCTTTTGAACTTTCTATGATATGAATAGACATAGCATATGATAGTTCATCTGCCTGGCTAAACTATGACATCCTGGAACTTACCCCTGCATAAACAGAATCTTGATCTGGAACCCCATTAGACTCACCCCAACTAATAATGTTAATGCTGTTATTATCAAGTAACCATTATTAACTTGTAGCATATTGCTCTGATTTTGGATATTTTATTACATATTTGTCCAATTTTAATTATTTCCTGATGTATCTAAGGTTTGAAAAGAAAGCAAAAAGACATTAACAAAAAAAAAAAAAAAAAGGTCTTACATGCATGCAATTTTTGAATGCGTTGGAAAATAGTTACATTTATTTCTTATAAAGTACATAAGTTAAGGGAAAAAATGTTTAGATACAGAAACTACATAAAGCATCTATTTGTATTTTCTACTATTATATGTTCTTATTAGAAATATTGGTGAATTTTATGGTTAATATAGTACACTTCTTGAAACCTCAACTTTATTTTGTACAGTAATGCTGAAATAGCCCTCCCATCTACCCCAGTTGATGCTCCTGCATTGCACCAAATAGATATAACACATTGGTGAAATAGAACATGTGATTAGGTCAGCATTGCATGTATAATGGGAACCTGTATTAAAAAGAGTGAGAAACAGAGACAATGATAAATTGATAAAGGAATAAAAGAAAGAACATATAACCCAGAGATTTCTCCATCTTGTACAAAAATAATAGAGCTAGAAGAGGGAATGGAAACAGATTCAGAGCCACTGAGAGAAGAACAGATGTATAGGAAATATCCATGAAACGTGAAACAACAATAGAAAAAACACAAGGAAACCAAACTGTGACTTGTTTCTGTTTTAATCAAAAACTTGTATTGACTTTTGCTGCTATTGATTGACTGTTTGCATCTCCCTGACATTGGCCAATGGAGAAACAAACATGAACAAGCTCCCTGTTCCCATGACCTAACTTCATTTTGCTTTTTAAAAATAATCTTGCCTTTTCCAGAATATCATATAGTTGTACAGCACATAATTTTTTTTTTCATATGTAGAATCACCCTTGCATTCCTGAGATAAATCCCACTTGATCGGAGTATATAATTGTTTAAATATATTTTTGGCTTCAGTTTGCTAGTATTTTTTTGAGGATCTGTGCACCTATATTCATAAGGGAAATTGATTAGTAGCTTTTTTTTTCCCCTGTAGTCTCTTTATCTAGGATCTCTAGTAGCCTAGTGCCTAAGGCATTTGACTGTTAACGAGAAGGCTGGTGGTTCAAGTCCACCAGCCACTCCTCAGAAGGAAGATGGGGCAATCTACTTCTGTAGTGATACTGCCTCGGAAACCCAAGGAGGGGTCGCTATGAGTTGGGTCCGACTCGACTTTTGAATGTTTTTACCTAGCCTTGATATCCATGTAATTCTGGCCTCATAGATTGAGTTAGCAAATGTTTCCTTCTCTTCTATTTTTTAAAAGAATTTGAAAAGGATTGGTGTTATCATTTCTTCTTGTTATTACTTTGTTCTTCTTCTTTTTTTTTCTTTTACTGCCTTCTTTTTCACCTAAGTTAATATGTGTGTACCCTCTAATTAGTGCTTTACCTTCCTTTCCCTTCCCACCCCTGTTACCATCGAAGAATACTTATTTTTGTGTGAAACCCTTCTCTTGACATTTTACAACAGTGGTCTCATAGAGTATTTGTCCTTTTGTGATTGCCAGCAAAATGTCCTCCAGATTCATACATGTTATGAGATGTTTCACAGATTCATTATTGTTCTTTAACATTGCATAGTGTTCCATTGTGTGTATGTACCATAGCTTGTTGATCCATTCCTCTGTTTTTGGCCTTTAGGTTGTTTTCTTCCATCATTTTGCTATTGTGAATATGCTACAATTAACATGGCTGTGCATATGTCTGTTTGTATCATGGCTCTTGTTTCTCCAGGATATATACCCAATGTTGTTGTTGTTATATGCTGTCAAGTTGGACCCAACTCATAGCGATCCCTCCTTGGGTTTCCAAGGCAGTATCACTACGAAGTAGATTGTCCCATCTTCCTTCTGAGGAGTGGCTGGTGAGTTTGAACCACCAGCCTTCTGGTTAGTAGTCAAGTGCCTTAGGCACTAGGCTACCAGAGCTCCCTATATACCTAATAGTGGTGTGGTAATTAAATTTATATGTCAACTTGGCTGGGCCTGATTGAGTGGTTGGGCAGCTTGTGGTAGTTACTCCCCATGGTAAGACAGGCAATCAACTCAATGGTGGGATCTACAACAAGCAGCTGAGTAGCTGTTTTGGGATGTGATCTGCTTCCTGTATCTAAGGAGAAGTCTTAAGGATAGTCTCTAGCTTATGGCACTCTTGGACCCTGCATGTAGCTGTGTCATTGTTCATCAGCCTGCCATGCTCTGCCGACCTTGGGACTTAACAATGAATGTGAATTAGTTGCCTGCCGTGTGGTTTGGTATCATCGAGACTGTGCCATTTTATTTGTCAACCTTGGGCTTCTTAGCCTCAGCAGCCAGTAGCTGCCTGAGTGAACAGATGCCTCTAGCTTCAGTGAGCTGGGAGCAAGAGGCAGAGCTGAAGCCCAAGGTCGAGGGGCTTTCACACAGCCTCTAGAGCCTGGCACTTTGAACTCGGACTTCTATCCTCCTGAAGTGTAAGAGAATAAACTGCTGTTTGTTAAGGCCATCCCATTTGTGGTATATTCTTTTCAGAGCAGCAGTAGGTAACCAGAACAAGTGGGATTGCTAGATCATGTGTTATTTCTATTTCCAACTTTTTAAGGAAGAGCCATATCATTTATCGCAGTTGTTGTACCATTTTACAGTCCCACCATAGCTTCATTTATTTTCTATGTTGATTATCTGAGATACTCACTGAAGAGTATGCCAGGGCTTAGTTTCCAGCTTTATATGATAAAGAAAATCCTCTGCAACCCAAAGATTGTTTTGGTTATCCATGATCTCCTTGTGCATGCACTGTTGAATCAAGATACAGTACTTGTAAAAATTCTCAAGCATCTAACATTCACCCTTGTTTGGCAGAAACATTGGTAAATCCTCATTAAGGTAATCTTGATTTATCATCCAATTAAAAACACTTATGATAATGAAAAGGTGTGCTATTAATAATTAGCACCAGGATAATAGGAATACATTTGAATTGCTCCAAGCAAACAGGTATATATGGGCACCCTAGTCAATATACAATTTTTTATTTTGTTTTCAACATTGTTATTCCTCTAATCTATAATTGCTATTCAGATATTTTGCAACTGGCCCCTTCTTGCTAGTTGGGGAAAGGAACATTAATCTGATTTACATCAAATGCAGGAAAGTTCTGGGTTTTTTTTTTTTTTTTACGTGTTTATAATGTCAAAGGGCTTGTACATTAAGGTCACAATATGCTGCTTTCTACCTACCTCACCATTGTGTCTATTTTAAGAAAAGTGGGTTTCACTTTAAATTTGTTGTGCTATTGGAACAGGTATAATTTCTAGCCATCAACCCCCTCCCCCTTCACTTTCTAAATGGAGCTACATTATAATATAAATTTGTGCAATATTAGATCAGTGAGAAAATAAAGCCTTTCTTTTGACTATTAAACAAAGAATACATCTTAGGAACACCATAAATCATGCCTGTCAGAAGATTCAAAAGAATCATTCTGAAGCTACCTTGTCTATTATTTAGAAAGTACAGATATAAAACAACATAATTCAGTTGAGCTGCATGTACCTTCTTTGCATATGGTCATCTTATTTTATTCTAAGTTTTCACAAGATGAATATAATTATAAAGTTTCAATTTATCTTCAAAACCACTAAACTATTTTGATTATCTTCAGGATGACATCATCCATATAAACTTTCATCTTAGATGCCTAAATAAAACAATTCAGTGGATTTTATAGAGAAATAAATGAATAGTGCAAGTTAAAGAGTGGCAAATCAGTCAGACATGTGAGATGCATAATCCATTACTAAGAGATCAGCACTGTCACTTTATTCTATTTTCCTAATTTTTTCACCTTAAAGTTACAGGCTAGTAAACTTAAAATAAAATAAAACCTCAAAATAAGCTGGTGTTGCAGCCTATTAGTGTAGGAACATTAATAAAAAAGTAATCAAACTCTTTGGAGGAGCTGTATAGATATGGTCTCTGTATTTCCCCACTTTGAGCACCTCAACCACTTCTCCTTCATATGAACTCTCAGGTTAGATATCCTTTACATAATGAATTATCCCTGATCACATTCTCAAAAGAACTTATTTGGGTGGGGATGTTTGCGTTTAAATGAATGATAATGAGAAACATCAACAACTTGTTGGGTATAAAATAAAATGTATAATTTATAATACAGCACATCCTTTAGTAATATCCAATTTTTAAATAAATTATAGAAATTCAAATATACAGTTTTAGGATATTAGAGGAGTCGGGTCTGACTCGACGGCACATAACAACAGCAACAACAATGGTGCAGTGGGACTCTGGTGGCATAGTGCCTAAGGCATTTGACTGCTAACCAAAAGGTTGGCAGTTCAAACCCACCAGCACCCCTGCAGAAGGAAGATGAGGCAATCTACTACCTTAAAGATTTACTGTCTTGGAACCAATGGAGGTCACTATGAGTTGGAATCAACTTGATGGCTGGGAGTTAGTGGCACAGTAGTTAAGTCTTTGGTTGCTAACTGAATACTTGGCAGCTCAAACTCACTTAGTATTCCTGCTGACACTCTGGCAATCAGTTTCCTTAAAGATTACAGCCCAGAATATTCTATGGTACAGTTCTATTCTGTCACTTGGGATTGCTATGAGTTTAAAATTAACTCAACAGCATATAACAAGACCAGTCAAGATTGTGTAATGAAAACATACAAGCCCAGCAGAAAGTTTCAGCACAGCTAATTAATCGAAAACAATTACTTATCTAAGCACAGATGAGGTTTGATTCCCAATGTGCTGTTACTCAGAGAACTGTTAGTTTACCACAGCCAAACCAGAGCCATATATATGACCAGTAACACAGAAGTAGCAGAGAGCCATGTCATCTCAAGAAGAAATATACAAGGCAGTTACATAGAAAGATCTATAGATATAAAAGTTGTGCAAAAATTTCACCAGACCTCCCAATCATTCTTGGTTCTATATGACAGTGTGCTTTTAGTCTTCACACTGCTGCCACCCTGGTTTCCGTAAATATTACTTTTAACTTACCATCCCTACTGAAAACACAGCATTCTTCACTATCCAAACAATATAATTCAAAGCTTCAAATTCCAATCTCATCACAATTGGGCATAAATTAACATTCTCAATACATTATTCCTGAAGTTTTTGCTTTGATTTCTTGACAAGTCAGAATTATTTACTCATGCTCTGGTGAAACATATTCCTCTCCTGCCTCCTCTCTCCTTGTAATTCTGTCTTCGCTTCTATCACAGAATCTGTGGTTCTTCCACATGTCTATATCATATTCTCAAAACCAGAAGTTAGCCCTTAAAAACAAGGGTATGTCTGTATTCCCCAGCAGGCAACATTGGAATGTGAATTGACACTTTCAAATTCTTGAGATTGATCGGATCCCCTACTATCAAATCTCATTTCTTTTTGCTATACATGCTCTCCTCTCCAACTTTTCTTAAGCAGTAAGTATTGGTTTTACTTTGTTAGATTACCCTCCAGTGCTATCTGGCTCAGTACTCACAATGGACTTACTTTCCTCCACCTTTAGCACCAGCATGAGAAGTCACTTTAAGAAATCAAAAAACTAGAAAAGAAGAGAGACCCCAGTACCAGCTCCATTACTCTAGGAAAAGGAATGTGGAAATAGGATATGGGACATTTTCTCATCATCAATTAACTAATGCAAAATCTTTGTTGACTATCTTCTGTGTTTGTTAGGAAATAAAAAGATGTGTCACTGAACATGGCAGAGCTTGAATTCCTGTGCTGGAGGTGATGGTGGTGAAAGTGAGGCACACGGACAATAATGACGTTATTCCATGTTGTAAAGGAAAAGAAAGAGGATAATTAGGAAGAGAGTAGCCAGGAGTTAGGGAAGAGCCCACCTAAGAAGTGAAGGCTGAGTAGGGAGCTGAGATGAGAAGGAAGCATCTATGTGGGTAGCTGGGTAAGCACTATAGTACAAAGCCCCCATGATGTACCCTGCCTCCTTCTAGAACTGAAAATTTCTCATGAAGGCAGAACAGCATGCAAGGCTGGAACCAGATCCCATCAGGCCTGTGAACCACAATAAAAAGGTTGTTTTTTTACTTTATGTGCAATCGGCCACTAATAGAAGGTTTTAAGCAAGAAAGTGGCATGACTGTTTATCTTCCATTTAAAAGAACAGATACCTTAGGGGGAGAAATAAGATAGGGATTTAAGAGGAGTGTTTGCAAGTCTGTGAGAAGGTATTTGTGTCCTGGGCCTAGAACACTGGAAGTCATTCTGGTTGTCTGAAGTTAGGCTATCTGTGTACAGGGGGCTAGAAAAAATGTAAATGACAAGGGATGGTAAGGGTCTATCCAATGATGGCTTTCCAACAATCAATTATAAGGCCTTGGTTAGGCCAGCTCTGATTATCTGTGATATTATGTTTTCTCCATAAACAACAATATCAAACATTACTTGACTAATTAATCAGAACACTTCTATTAACACTTTATATATGCCTGCTAGGCTAAGACTTGCAGAGAATTAAAAAATACTGGATCCATATCTAAGGAATTCAAGATCTGGTTTCATATCGATAGTGAAAATCTGGTCCATTGCCTTGTTTCGGAAACTCCTCCTTTACTCTAGCTCTAGTCCCCTGCCTTGTTTAAACTAGTTATTTACAAATTAATACCAGGATAGACAAGTTATGTCCTACTGCATATGCATATTAATTTCTTAGTGCTTCTATGACAGAAATACCACAAATGGGTAGTTTTAATGAACATAAATTTATTTTCTTATAATAAGGAGGCTATATGTCTAAATGCAGGGCACCAGTTCTAGGGAAAGGTTTTCTCTCTGTTGGCTCTGGGGATGATCCCTGTCTTTTTTCACTTCTGTTCCTCAATTCCAATTGGCATCAATCCTTTCCTAGTTATCCTTGCTTGCTTCTTCGCCTAATCTGCCATTTTATATCTCAAAAATGATTGGCTTAAAACACACCCCACACCAATAAACTCATTACTACCACAAAGAAAACTCTATTCCTAGATGAGATTATGTCCATATGTATATGGGTTAGGATTTACAACACATATTTTTGAGGGACAAACTTCAATACATATAACAATATATATTTAACAATAACCATCCAATTTATTCATTCCTTTTAAGCTCTCCATTCATCTTCTTAGTAACAAGTGGGACATCTGCTCATTGATTTTAAAGTTTCCTAACTATTCAGAATGGAAGCTCTGGTGGCATAGTGCCTGAAACAAGAGATGCAGCTCTGTTATAAGGAAAGGTTTACAAACAGACTATAATGAATACCACTTCAAGCCAAATCATGCATTTTGCTAGAAAAATAAGAAATGCCAAACTGTAATGATGAACATGCCACTGTCTCCTGAGTGCTTCTGTGACTGCATTAATTGTCTTTACAATACCCTGTCAAGAACCTAAGATGCAACACTAAAACATGATTGTTTTTATAATATGCCAGCAGTTGCTCATGACAACTGGGAAGGTAAGACTTTATACTGGAACAAACACCTTTTATTACATTTTCATCAATTTTCTGCCTGGGTGTGTAACCCTTCACTTAACCTACATGCCAAGATATCTGAGAAGTTTCACTTCATGACTTGCTTAAATTATTAACATCCATTCCACCTAGCAAACTTGCTGGGTTTTGTTTTTCCCCCTTCCAGCTGCTCTCTAGCTGCTGGCTATAAAACCTACAAGTTATTGTTAGTGTTAATAGCCTTCTCGGGTTCTTTGAGAGGCTTTGGGGGACAGATAGAGGCTGGGATTGGAGAGAGAAAAAAATCATTTGATATTAAAGACCAGAGATCATTTTTGGACAGCTTGATCTTTGTAAATCAATATGACTTGTATGATTTTGAACCTCAAATACCTTCTATTCTAGGTTTTAGTAATATTTGCTTCACTTTGTTAAAATACTCTGGTTGGCTATATTTAACACCTCTTTCTCCTTGTGAGTTTGATCTAAGGATTTCCAAAGAAGTATGAGCAACAGGTGTCTGAGATGAAGAGCTGTTTTGTCACAAGCCACCCCTGAGAGGGTACCACTGCCACTTGCCAAATCTGCTCTAAAAAGTTCCATTCTTTTCTAGAGGTCCTTGAACATCACTTTCTCATATTCTTGCAAAACAGAGAAAAGAGAGGCTACAAAAATGGAGGCACACAGGACATGCTGAGTTGTGGACATCCTTATCACCTCCTGCCCTCTGCCTGCATGTATCAATGATACTTGTTACAGAAATATTTTAGATCATTTCAGTAGGCAACTATTGTACCTACGGATTTCATTGTGCCTGAAAGGAAATAGCATTATTGGAAAGATATGAGTCATGCACTTCCTAGTAAACTGATTTTACCTGTTTTGATTTTTAAACTATTTGGTGAAAATTACAAATTTCACTTTCGTAAGTAGAGAAAGATAAAACCGCAAGTGCTAAACCTTAATGAACTGTGAATGTCACTGACTGTTCTGTTTAGTTACTGCAACTACAAGAAAACACTGCATAGGTGAATGACCTAGTTTTTCCAATGAAGCCAAACACTATAGGTGACTTTCATTAATTAAAAAAAAAAAAAATACTTTTTTCATCTGGTACTCATGCTTCTGAGAAAGACAAAATGCTTTTTTGAAAACTTCTTTTGATATACGATAAAAACCCTCCTTAGAGTTAATCTAACTTTTGATGTCTTTCATAAATGGATATTAAAAAAACACATGTATTTAGCACACATTCTACTGTAACACTGTGTTGTGTCTTGTTTTCCACATTCACATGTCCCTGTACACAATGTGTCCATTTGAGAATGGTGAGATCTTTCAGAGGCATAACTGATTTCTAGGAGGAAAATTTCCACATCTCATGTAACAATTCTTTAGAGGTCAGTCTTGAAAAATCTCTCATTTTCCCTGAGGGAAGAAGTTATTTTTGTTGCATACAGGCAGAAAAATTCTACTGCAAATTCAGTCCCTGATTCATTTCCAAGGAATCGAAGACATCCATCCAGACCTAGAGATTTTTTTTATGATGTGATACATAAAATTCAAATGGAGCCTGTATCCTATGCACTGCAATTGACAAAATAAACATTCTTTTTGTACCACACCAGATTTCTTCGAGTGCAGGGCCATTCTTTCAAGATTTGAAAATTTAGAATTCTGTTGTGTAGTAATAATATTTCATATCTATACAAAGGGAATGTAAGAAAACACAGAATCAAGATTGGAAGAAGCCCCATTAACAAGCTACCATACGCAGATGACAACTCTGCTTGCTGAAAGTGAAGAGGACTTGAAGCACTTACTGATAAGGATTGAAGACTACAGACTTTGGTACGGATTGCACTTCAACATCAAGAAAACAAAAATCCTCACAACTGAACCAATAAGCAACATCATAATAGATGGAGAAAAGATTAAAATTGTCACAGATTCTACTTTACTTATATCTACAATCAACACCCATGGAAGCAACAGTCAAGAAATCAAATGATGTATTGCACTGGGCAAATCTGCTACAAAAAACATTTTTTTTTTTTTTTTTTTTAATGATTGATAGGATCACATTTTTCCCCCTTTGTTTTATTTATATGGTGGAATATGTTGATGTTCTTCTAATATTGAACCATACTTGCATAACCGGTCCAAATCCTACTTGGTCATAAACACCCTGCCCTCTAGTGTTGGATTCTATTAGTGAGGATTTTGTTGAAGATTTTTGCATCTGTATTCATGAGGGATATTGGTCTGTAGTTTTCCTTTTGAGTGATATCTTTGTTTGCTGTTGGTATCATGGTTACGCTTGCTTCATAGAATGAATCTGGGAGTATGCCATCCTTTTCTGTTCTGGAATATCTTCAATGGGATAGATGACATGTTAGATTTCTCCAGTGAAGCCATCTGAGTCAGGAATTTTTGTGTGGGGAGTTTTTTCATGATCTGCTCATTTTTCTTTTGTTCTGGGTCTGTTCAAATTTTCTACCTCAGTCTCTGCTACTTTAGGTAGATCTTGTGTTTCTAGGAATTTGTCCATTTCTTCTAGGTTTTCAAATTTGTTGCAGTACAGTTCTTCCTAGTATTCTGCTTTTATCCCTTTCATTTCAGTTGATTCTCTTGTGATCTTGCCTGGTTTATTTGTTATTTATGTCATTTGCATCTTCTCTCTCTTTCCCTTAGTTAAATTTGCAAGTGGTTTGTAAATTTTGTTAATCTTTTTAGAGAACCAGCTTCTAGTCTTGTTGATTTTCTTTTATTTTTCTGTTTTGTTGATTTCTGCTCTGATTTTTATTATTTCCTTTCTTCTGGAGACTGAAGTCTTTATCTCTCCTTTTCTAATTTTTGGAGTTATTGGATTAAGGTGTTGATTTTGATTCTTTCTTCTTTTTTGATGTGTATGTTAATTGCTAGAAATTGACCTCTGAGTACTACTTTTGCTATGTCCCAAAGGTTTTGGTATGTTGTAATTCCATTCTCATTTGTTTCTAGGAATTTTTTAATTTCACACTTTATTTTTTCTGTTATCCAGTGGTTCTTAATCAGAGTGTTATTCAGTTTCCATGCATTTAATTTTTCTTCCATTGTTCTTCCTATTGTTGATTTCTAATTTTATAGTGTTGTGATCTGAGAAGATGCTTTGCAGAATTTCAATATTTTTAAGTTCATTGAAGTTTGATTTCTGTCCTAAATTACAGTCTATTCTGGAGAATGATCCATGTACACTGGAAAATAATGTATGTTGTTTTTCTGTTGGGTGGAGTGCTCTGTATAGGTCTATGAGATCAAGTTGGTTGACTGTGTTGTTGAGATCTTCTTTATCTTTGTTGAGTTGTTTTCTAGTTCTGTTCTTCATCAAAAGTAGTGTGTTAACGTCTCCTACTACTATTGTACAATTATCTATTTCTCCATTTAATTCAGTTAGTATTTGCTTTATGTAACTTGGAGTTTTGCATTGTTTGCATGGTGTTGTTGTTGTTATTTGCCAACGAGTCAGACCTGACTCATGGTGACCCTTCCTTGGGTTTGCAAAGCAGTATCACTATGGAAGTAGATTGCCCAACTTTCCTTCCCAGGAGTGGCTGGTGGATGTGAACAGCCAGCCTTCTGGTTAGCAGTCAAGTGCGTTAGGCACTATGCTATCAGAGCTCCT
>NW_006921871.1:3085936-3096571 GCF_000298275.1 Orycteropus afer afer | reverse complement strand
CTTCCTGTCTTTTAATCCCCTTTCTCCTGCTCTTCTGGCCTGCTTCTTTGGGCATCCCTGAGTTTCCCCTCCTCACCTAATCCCTTCGGCTGATTGCTCTTCTCTTTGGCTCCCTGGGTTTTACCCCTTTCTCCTGCTCTTCTGGCCTGCTACTCTGTGCCACGCCCGTGCTTACCTTGCTCCCAGAGACCTGGTCCCTCTCGGGAGGGTAACAAGGGAAAGTGTTCAGTGCAGATCAGTGAGTAAGAACCAGCCCGCCCGTGCTTACCTTGCTCCCGGAGACCCGGTCCCTCTCGGGATGGTAGCAAGGGAGCCATCTGAGCACTATCATTGAGATGATGTAAATAAAAATCTAGTACTCTTAGGCAAGAAACCATGAGTTTGTGTATAAGTGTGTGTATTTGTTCCATAATAACTAATCTTAGTGAATGTTTCTTTAGGACAAATAGTTAAGTTATAATTATGTAATAGTCTAATTTTGGGGGAGAAAGATATACAATAGATATTCTGGGGTCATAAACAAATCTACAATATTTTAACAACTAATCAACCTCTCTCAACTTTCTTGTCTTATCTGCAAACATCAGAGGTGTCCTGATTTTTCTTTCTGATCATATACACAGAGAATGTGTGATCCATAAAGTTGGTTTCAGCAGTAAATTTCTGTGATTAAAGGTTACTTCTCAGGGAGATGTCCACACAATGTGGGACATTGGTGGTTTGGTTGCTACATTCCTTTCTCCCTAACACATTATATTGATGCAGCAAAAAACAAATAGAAGGTCACACAATTTTTCAGTAAATGCATAATGATACAAACATCTGACTCAAATCATTCTGGCAAAAGTCAGGCAGCTTACTTATTCTTGCTCTAGACATTTACTCTACTTGGCTTTGGTTCTGCTGATGCAGTCCTGAGGAACTAAGAGTAAGAATTTCAAACATGTACAAAATTCCATATCCTAGTCAGTTCTCTACTTTCTTTATATTCTTTCTTCAGCCATGTCTTGAAATCCCTGTCTTTAAAGAGAAGCCTTAGATTTAGAATTGGAAATTTAGAATATCAAGTTTGAAGAATGGTTACAGGGACTAACAGTCTCTGCAGGAGGACACAAGAACCTGAAAGGGGGTCTCTAAGGCTTGACTCATTCTTTTTCTTTCCTATCTATTAATATCTAAGGCATTTGACTACTAACCACATGGCTGGTGGTTCAATCTCCGCAGGAAGATTGGGCAATCTACTTCCATAGTGATGCTGCCTTGGAAACCCAAGGAACAGCAACTCTGAGTGGAATTGACTTGATGGCAGTGTTTTTTATCTCTTACAGGCAACATTCTGATTCATTCTTTCCCTGAAGAACTCAGCTCTACATTCTGCAGTCTTTCCATTCAAAAAAGCTCTAGTGAGATGAAAAACTGAGGTAAACTGTAGCTAAGAACTAATAAGGGAGACACTGTTAATGGAGAGATTTTTAAATTTAGGTTTTAATTTGATACTTTTTGTAAACACATTTAAATGGCTTTAAATTATAAGCCAAAGAGCTCTGGTGGTGCAGTGGCTAAGGCATTAGGTTGCTAAGCAAAAGGTTGGTGGTTGGAATCCCACAGGTGCTCCTTCAAAGAAGGATGAGTTAGTCAGCTTCTGTAAAGATTTATAGCTTTGGAAACCCCATGAGGCAGTTCTACCCTGTCCTATAGTGTAGCTACTTGTCTGAATCAACTCAATGGCAGGTTTTTTTTTTTTTTTTTCTTTATGTTGTCAGTTGTTTTCAGTAATATGGGAGTTTAGTGGATGTTCTGCTAATTTCATGTTTCCTAGAGCATCCTTATGTATAATTGATGCATATAAACTGACCAGCTCACTGGTGTGAGTGGTGTCTTGGCACATGGTTAGAAGAGCAGTTTCAGTGTATCTAACTGTAGGAGAGGGAAGAAAATTGGTTTTGGTGAAAACCTGATTTGGATTTGAGTGGCTACAATGACATTTATTAGATTGGGGGCTTTGGAAAATAACAAAATAATGATAAGCCTTGTGTTGGCACATATATTCCTGTGTTAAGAGATTTATATTTATCTTTTAGTATGCACACAAATCCAATGAGACCAATACTGTTATTCAGCTCAATTGAACAGAAGAAGAAAATTAAGTAACTTATTCAGCATCACATAGCCTTTAAGCTCCTTATTGAGATGATTATGTTTATGAAAAGATTCATTGCTTTCTGGACAATATGCAGCTATACATGAGTAAATAAATATGTTTGTACTCTACGGAATCTATGTCTCTATTTCTAGACCTTTGTCCTTACTTATATGATTGTTTTCCATGGAAAAACAGTATTTATGCCATACATCCTTGGAAATCATTTTAAAGTTCCATATGCAACAATGCATTTAGAATTAATAACACTGATAACAGGACTATTTTCACAACTTTTCAAAGATTAGTCCCCTAATAGAATATAAAAATGTACAGTTTCTCCTAAAATACATAAATCATCTTTATTCATGAAAAAAGAGATAATGCTCTTCAAAATTTATTTTTGCAGAAGATGAAAATAGATCCATGAGAAACAAATTAAGAGTAACTCATACGCTATCTTTCTAGAAAAAAATAATGATTATTTTTAAGTCCTACTAAAGAGCAGGTAGAGAAATGTCCAATGTGCTACATGCATTACCTAGTGAATAATTAAAGCAACTGAGCATCAACTCTCCCAAAGGAATTTCTTCCTTGTCAATGTAACTTCTGTTGTGGGCAAAATGGAGTAAGACAAGAGGAACACAGTGAACAGATGAAAGCTGATAGAATTTAAAACTGATCAAAATACCTGCTACAATTGCTATCTCTTAAGCACTTCAATTATATGCTTATTATGAAAAATTGCATTGATTTACATACTAATGATCTGCATTTCAGCATGTGCCCTTTATGTTCTCTCACAACAGAATACACTCTGTCATACACATTTAACCTGCGTGACTCAGCCATTAAACTAAAATTTGAGAGTGGGAGAAAAAAAGAAACCGAGTGAATACAGTAGTTACCATTGTTCTCTCCAATGTCTTGAATTTTATACCCGTAACTGTCACTCACTTGCAATTTGCCTATCAGTCTTGATGGAGTGCTTAACCTAGGGTGAGATAAGAGGTTTGTCTTCTAAGGTGTTTTTTTTTTTTTTTTTTTAATATACTGAGGTGTCTGGTGTGGGGCCTATGCACAAATGCAGAAATTTTGGGTCTCTGTCACTTTAATCACAGGGATTTCTGGACAGTTGGAAAAAGACACTAGGCCATTCTAGACCAGCACTGCCCAATGAAACTTTCTGTTGTTGTTGTTATGTGCCGTGGAGTTGGACCAGCCTCATAGCGACCCCTCCTTAGGTTTCCTAGGAGATATCACTACGGAAGTAGATTGCCCAACCTTCCTTCCGAGGAGTGGCTGGTGGGTTTGAACCTCCAGCCTTCGGGTTAGCAGTCAAGTGCTTTAGGCACTATGTTCCCAGAGCTCCTGAAACTTTCTACAATGATGAAAATGTTCATTGTGTACAGGCAAGTGTGACTACTGGACCATTAGAACGTGGCTGGTGCAACCGACTGATGTTTTAAATTGTACTTCATTTTAATTAACTTAAATAGCCACATGTGACTAGTGGCTAAAGTGTTGAACAGCATAGCTCTATAGAACTATAACTTGCTTCAAATTCCCAGGTGATTGTGAAAGGCAAACATGCTAGGGAAGAAAGAAGAAACATGTCTGTTTCTCTACAGTCAGGTCAGTGAATTTCCAATCTTACCTTTTCTGTGTCTGGGTTTGGCTTCAGAACGTTGTTAAAAACATTTCAAAATTTCTGAGACTGTATCAAGCACTATGATTCAGGGTGTCTGGTTCCTAATAGGACCCTTGCTACCATTTGGCTACCCTATGAGTCTTCTCATTTGAGGCACCTGAAACCACCATAGCCATTCTTCTAGACTCTCTCCACATTCAAGGCTCTTAACTCCTACTCACTCTCCTTCTGCTTTGAAAATGCTCTAAATGCCTCATTTGCAAAGGGGCTCATGGCCAAATGACATAAGCTTTGTCAATACCTACATTACTGTCACCACACATAAATTTATCTCTATTTGATCCTCCAGCCTTCTGAGCAACAAAGATATCCTCCCTTTTCCAAGGCTAATACTCTATATCTGTGACATCTTATTTTTTTCCTCCTACTTCCTCTGGTCTCTGTTAACTATCTCCTTTCTCTCTTTTGCATCTTTAGTCTGCATCTATAGGCAGACTCCTAAACTTTCTACAAACACATACAGTTCTTTCCTGCCCTCTCCAATAATCACACTCCATGCAGTCATAATTCCCAACTTTTACCTATTTGTTTCCCCTAATATTCTGGGTTCTGCCTCAATCAATTCAATGACCAGTAGTAACTTAATCATCCAGTCCAATCTGCTTCTATATACTCCCTTGGCCTTTCCTGTAGCTCTTTAAGTTATCTTTCTTATTTGATATTGCCCATCATTCTGTTCCCTGAAGCTGAGCATTATTTAACATCAGGGATTAGCAAATCACAACCTGTAGTCCAGGTCTAGCCCCCGAATGTTTTTATATGGCACAAGAGCTAAAATGTTTTTGAAATTTTAAAATATTTTATATTAAAAAACCCAAAGAAGCATAATATTTTGTAATACATGGAAATCATATGACATTAACATTTCAGTGTCTATAAATAGTTATTTGAACATGCCCATACCACGTCATTCATTTATGTAGTGTCTATGTTTGCCTTCCCACTACAGTGGCAGAGTTGAATAGTTCCAACAGAGAATATACAACCTATGGAGATAAAAATATTTCCTATCTTGTCCTTTACAGGAAAAGATTGTTGTCCTCTGTTCAAAATGATGCTCCACTTCCTTTTTCTTTTAAATCTTCTCCCTCAATCATCCTATCTGCTTCCTATCACTTTTATGTTGTGAGACAAGAATGAACAATTGTTCAATTCCTATTATGTCACACAATATGCCAGGCACTATCTCCTTTCATAGACATCATTGCATGTAATCCTCACCATCAGATTAATCTCATTCACCATTGTACTGTTGTGCAATTTGAAGTTCAGATGAAATAACTTGTCTAAAGTATTGCCTGAAGTTAGCTAATAATTTGGAGCTGACTTTCTGGTTCATAGTGGGTAGTCAATCCATGTGTATCTCTCACATGTGTGCTCACCCTTGACTTTGGCATTGTTTACTACCTCCAAACTCTGACATTTCTTTGTCTGTAATGCTATTCTTCCTTTCCATTCCTTTCTCCATTACTCTGCTTCAGAAAATAGCTACCTCTTGCTTGAATTAAGGAGCTCTGGTGACACAGTGCCTAAGGTATTTGATTGCTAACCAGAAGGTTTTTGGTTCAAGGCCACCAGCTTCTCTGTGGAAGGATGATGAGGCAATCTACTTTTGTAAAGATTTATCACTTTGGAAACCAAACAGAGGTCACTATGAGTTGGAATGATTTAATGGCAGTGGGTTTGGGTTGGTCTTTGCTTGAATTAATGCATGTTTTCTGTTTAACTTACTCTTGACTGCCTTCCATTTTTCCCTGCGAGTTGTCATCATAATCAAAAGGTAGTGGTTGTTGTTGTTGTTGTTGTTGTTTGCCATTGAGTCAGACCTGACTCATAGTGACCCCTCCTTGGGTTTCCGAGGCTGTACCCCTACGGAAGTAGATTGCCCAACCTTCCTTCCAAAAAGTGGGTTTGAACTGCAAGCCTTCTGGTTAGTGGTCAAGTGTCTTAGGTACTTTGCTACCAGAGCTCCTAAAATCAAAAGGAGCCATCCCTAATTCAACTCACTCACATATTTTTATCTCTTGAAGTATCTAGCAAAATGCTTATCAAGTTTGGATCTTGCCACTTCTCTGGTGAGAAGCCCTCCATCTTTGCTTATTACTTGAAGAGACAATTCTGTACTTCTTGCTTATTTAAGTATGTTTACAGTCAAACCTTTTCTTATAGCGGTGTCCTGCAATGAATGGAGCAATCGGCCCTGCTCCTTGTGCCTCTATTTTTTTTCTGCTTGGAATTCCTTCCCATACATTTTAATCTGATTATTCTGAATAAAAGAGTTCATATTTTTCTATGTTAAAATATTATTTATTTCATATTATCCCTTATTCTATCTGCTTTGCATAAGAGAAATAAGTATACATGTCTATTCTACACAACTCTACCATAATTTTAAAGGCCAGCTGTTGTTGTTGTTAGGTGCTGTTGAGAAGATTGCAACTCACAGCAACTGCACATGTGCACTGTAGAAGCATAAACAGATTTTCAAGGCTGGGACTTTTTGGAAGGAGATTGCCAAGTCTGTCCTTAGAGGCACCTCTGGATTGCTTTGAACTTGCAGCCTTTGGGTGAGTAGGCAAAAACAGAACTGTTTGTGTCACATCCTTTTTGTACAGAATTCTTCACAGAATTCACATAGTGAGTTCAATTCACACTGTGTTTGAGGTAGGTTTACTCAAGCTTGCAACAATGAAGACAGACACAATTATCACACTCAAGATGGATGCATTGGCCCATCAGATGGAAGCCACTTGGTCTCTGATGATTCATTTTAATAGTTAAATTAATCAATCCTACTTCAGTCTTCTTCTATACTTTATACGAAAAGTTAAAAGATATCTTTTATTGTTTAAGCTGCTTTTAGCTGGGTCTTCTATTAATTTTGGTCTTGTAGCTGATTCAGTGTTTAATAAATATCTATTGAAATTTAAATATGAGTGCATATTTAAAATGTATGTATATATTCATACTACAAGAATGTTCTGCACTCAGCTATGTTATGTGTTTATATTATTTACATTATTATTTAAAATTTCACTTGGTTATGGCTTTGGAAACTCCTTGGAGAAAGTAACCTTCCCTCTCTATAGTTTTTTCAATATTAAATACATTGCATCTCTCTAATATATGCTTGTTGACTGGATACACTAATAAATGTTAAATGAGAGGTAAAGATAGGTAGGTAGCAGAGGGGAGGAAGAATTTCTTTCTGATTTCTTCCCACAGTGTCATGGGTGGAAAAAAAGTGCTGCAAAACTATATATCACCCAGAAATCAGTGAGAGAGCAGTTAATAGAAAAATAGAGAAAAAAAAAGGGAAAAAAAAAGTAAATGCAAAGAACATTTTATATGCAAATTATGAACAGTTTGCAGAGGTCAGTTGTCTGATACTGAGGCAGCTCCAGAAAAAAAGCAGATGGTAGAACTTTTGCTTTTTTCCTCTTGGCCACAAAACCCTTGCTAATTGAGGTAGGAACTGACAAGCTGCTCTTTCATTTCCTCAATGAGGCTTATGTTTCACTTAGGTTCTGACTTTCATATTAAACACAGCCACACCTGCTTACTCCTTTCCTCCAGCATCTAAACCACCTCCTGCTTTTTCTGTGGTTGGATTTGTTGTTTCATATGACTTCTTCATAAGAAGAAGAACAAATGAATAAATTAAAACTCTCTTTCAGATCATTTCCCAAGATTGCATAAATCTCTTTGAGAGCATAACAGTGAGCTACTTTGAATAAAGTAATACATCCTGAATCAGAAATGATATTCTACTACAAGCAGGATGCCAAGCTTGATAGAAAGAAATGAAATGGAAAGTCATCTTTAAGGGCGTATTCTTTACTGTAAGATGGAATATCCTTAGAGTCTATCAGAGCAGAAAATATAATGTCTTTGTTTAGTTCATGAATTTGAGCCTGTGAAATGGAATTGATGTTACCAACAGTAGTTCTACTGTCTATTTTGGTGGCACAGTGGTTAAGCACTCAGCTGCTAATTGAAATGTCAGCAGTTCAAAATCACCAGCTATTCTGTGGAAGAAAGATGTGGCAGACTGCTTCTATAAAGAGTTACAGCCAGGGAAACCCTATGGGGGCAGTTCTACTCTGTCCTATAGAGTCACAATGAGTTGGAATCAGCTCAACAGCAGTGAATTAGGACATTGAACTGCACTGTTTAGAACTTTCTCATAGTGTTCCCATAAGACTCTTTTCTTTCTGCAGTTCAAACTTGATTTTCCAGAAATGGAAAAAGCATCAAAAGTGCTGAGAAATGTGCTAATCTAGCTTGATCACATATTTATGTCTCTGTCAAGATACAGCATTGTATTTACCAATATTAAATGATCTGCTGTCAAAACTCAGTGGAAACCATGGTGCACCAAGCCACATTTTAAAGATACGAGCTTCTATTTCAAAATGCAAATCACATACCTATAAACTTATGTTTATCGGCCTATACAGTACAAAATGGAAACAATCTGAAACACTGGGAATTTCATAGACAGCAAAGTCCAAAGTTGCTGAATTTGGGAGAGATTATCGGATACTTGGTACTGTAATGAGAATCACTAGAAATGAGTTCAAGTTCCACTTCTGCCACTCAGCAACAATGCAACTTATACAATTCACTTATGTTGCCTGGAAAATGGGTGTAATACTTACTAATCTCCCTGCCTCATTTACGAAGAACACATGAAAATAAATGTGTGAAAACATGCACATTTTAAGAGGATACATAAATAAATGAAGTAAACTTTGAAAGAAAGCATCATTCAACTCGTCAAAAACCTCCATTTCTGCTCTAAGAATCAACACTTTGCTTAGAATCACAGAATTATAGGAGTATAAGAAAACTTAAAAAACATATAGTCAAGTTCCCTATTTTTACAGATAAAGAACCTAAGCTCACCAGACTTTAATGACTTATTCAAGTTTTAAAAAAATAAAGAAAAATATTTGAGAAAGAAGTCTACATTAGAAGTTATTTTTCTTGTATTCTAGTTTATTGCTTTCCCAGCTAAATGGCTCCACTATTAAGCATAGACATGTTTACTAGAGTGCACTGCTTTTTAAAAATCTTACATTGATAGGAAATTTTTCAGCTGTAAGACATATTTTCAGGCTAAGATCTCTCTCATTTTTTTTAAACTATATCTTTGATGGATTTCAGGTCAGAAATTACTTTCATATGAAAGTGAGAATATTCAAAACAGAGAGATGGGTAGCAGATCCAATCAAGAACCCACATTTTATATTCAGCTTTGTGTTCTTTCCACCTTTCACCCATTCCTACCACATTTTGGTTACAAGGAACTTGGTTACTTTTAATAGTGCTGTGTACTATATATTTTCAAAAAGTAGGGCAGAGTAAAATTAATTTTTCTGGGGAGACTTGTGATACCCTTTGAGATGTCTGGAGACACCCAGGGGTATCTCAAAACTAGGATGAAGAATGCCTACAGTAGATTATTCCATCTCCTAAAGTAATTTGTCTCTTAATAGCCATCATAATTAACTTCTATAGTATCCATAGTGCAGCCTCTCTACCAGACAAACTATTCAGTGCACTGAGGATTCCCATGGTGATAACTTCTCAGCATTGTGCTGCAAGAAAGCAGACTTTCATTTTCAAAATCCATTCTAGAGAAGCCACACATGGGTACTAACTCCCAAGCTCTTTTATGAATATCAAAGGCATGATTCTGTTCTCACAAATTCATTTCTTACAGAAAATTCTAATTAAATTAACCCTCCCTTGCTAAGCATGAGTAAAACAGTATAAATTCATGCTAAAAATCAAGCCAAACCAGTTGCTGTTGAGTTGCTTCCAACTCATCCCAACCTCGTGTGGACCTGCCGAAGCCAACATTTTAAAGTATTCAATGGATCTTCAAGGTTGCAAGCAACACTTCTCTCTCCACTTCTCTTCTTTGCATCAATCCTGCATCCCTCTACTTCCCCCTCCCATTATCAACGTATTAGTTGAAGATGTTCCTCCTTGAAGACATTCAATCAGGGAGGATATTGTGTCATTTATATCTTACAAATAATTCTTGGACGCAAGTCCCAGAGTTATTTGTATTTGAAGCTTTGTCTTTTATTATTCAAGGAAAGATTTTCGCTTTGTGCCAATAATTTCAGTCTCAGTGAACAAGTGGTAGCAGTTTCTTGGGCTTCTGCATGCAGTGTGCCAGTGTATGCACTGGATTAGGCAGAGCTAGGAGAAGAGGGAAGCAAGGAAAAACAATGAAGGTGAAGTCTTTTATCCTGAAAATATATTGGTAGCATTCCTAATTACTTTAGTTAACGGTAAAGTCAGCCCTAGATGCCTATTTTCCCTCTGAAAACGTGAAAAAGGAAATTTTTCCAGTTCACTGGTATCTTGGTTGCTAATAAACCTTTGGTCAGCAGGAAGCCATGGATAAAGTGTGAATGATAATACTTTGCATTTTGAAGTTTGTCCAAAATTTGCTGCAACTCTTTTGTGGGTGTTCATTCCATACAAAAACCAAGCCAAACTCTGCCATCAAGTTGATGCTAATTCATAGCAACCCCCATTGGATTTCCAAGGTGGTATAACTTTATGGAAGTAGATTGTCCAATGCTTGTTCTGTGGAGTGGCTAGTGGTTTGGACAATAACAGCCATTAAAAAAAAAAAAAAAAAACCTTTTCCAATTAAGTAGGATAAATATCTTTTTAGGGATCAACAGTGCAACGAAGAAATAGAACCCTAGAACATCAGTTATCCCATCAGAGCAGATTGAGTGTGGTATATTCTAATATC
>NW_006921871.1:3077961-3085796 GCF_000298275.1 Orycteropus afer afer | reverse complement strand
TGGTTTTTTTTTTTTTTTTCTTTTACATGATTCACTAAAGACAGCCACAGCAAAATGTCAAGCGATGAATCTTTGCTTTTAGCTTGTCCAGGAATAGGCCCTAGGAAGCTCTTTTGACTCCACTGGAATTGGGGAGAGTGGACTTTTTTCTGAGTTGACTCAAAAATGCTGACAGCAAATGGCAGGTTACTGCTTAAGCACAGATGTCACTTCATTGCTTCATTGTGTCAACTTGGAAATGATCAGCACAATCTGGCAAGTGCAATTTTTCTCACATTATGAGTCTATTTGGGCAGGTGCTATACTTCACTGAGGTCATTTTTAATTTTTTTTTCCCATAGCACAGAGAGGAGGGGAAAAAAAAAACCCCAACACAAAAAACCTCTCAAGTATATACTGAGAAAGAAAGAAAGAAACTACTAGCCCAAAGATTTGACTGGGAATAAAAAGGTAAATGGAACTTTACCAATAATCAGAACATAGGTCTAATTCCAACTCCCTGGGTGGGTGGGTGGGGCATTTTTACCTACATATACTGTAAATCTCTTCAAACCTAGGAGGAAGAAAGGAATTAAGGACAAGTCTAGAAAACATTATCCAGAATAGATCCACCAATGTTTTTCCTATAATCACAGTGCATTTTATTTCACTTGTATATTGTCCTGTTTGGCAGTAGACCTTGTTATTTCCATTGTCACAAGGAAAGTTGCCATAGCTATTCAAAGTAGGCCATCACTGGAGGGCTGTGCCAGTACATAAGATAATACCTCACAGTCGGCAGGGGCCACTCTGGGTTCTGGCTAGCTTTAAAAATCCATAATTATGTCTGTAAGGTTGGTCATCAAGATCCTGGCAAAAAAAAATTATGATCAGAAATCATAACAAGGATAGCTTCAGCACCAAAAACTGCTGCTTAGAAATGAGCTGGACAGTATGATTAGTGGAAAGGTTGTCTTCTCTTTTGGACTGCCCCAGAAAAGTTGTAATTAGTATTAATTAAGAAAAATAAAACATATCTGTGAGGAAAGACAGAGCCACATCCTTTAAAGAATGTCATAGAACACCAGCCACTCAGGAAGGGATCAAAACTGGAGATCCTGGATAGAGTGAGATGAAAGACATGGAACAAAATCCAAAAACACAATAATGACCAGAATTACTGCTCAGATGGAATCTAGTGGGACCCCCAATACTCCGTCCCTGGGATACACTTTGGGCCTGGAATAAAACTTACTCCCAGGGGCTGGCTCTCAGCCCAATAGTAAATAAGATGTATACACAGACCACTCAACCCAGGGTGACACACCCACATACTCTACAGAGATGCATCCCTTGGAACAATCGACCATGGGGCACCAGAGGGGCAACATTCACACAGAGGAAATACAAGACACACAGGAGTGCATAACTATGAGGGGCAGGGGGATGGGGTGAGGGGGTGGGGGGGGGTTAGTGGGAAAGGAGCAGAGGGGAGGGGGTTAGGGTTGGCCATGTTAATTGGGGAGTGAAACCAAATGTACATGAAATGTTGAATGTAAAACAAACTCTGCTCTGTAAATTTGCACCTAAAGCACAATAATAATTAAAAAAAAAAAAGGATGTCATAGTTAGTAAACATTTGGAATGCTGCAATGTGATAAGTTCTGTAATATAAAGACATAGAAGGCATGCCATCGATTCAAGGAACTCCAAGATCTACTTAGGAAAACCTATACTCAACAAAAAGAAAAGATAAATGAATACAAGGGTGAATGTTAAAAACAGTGCTGTACGTGTTACAGCAGGTCTCAGAGTGAAAGACAGCCTGAAACATAAAGACATGAGAAAAGTATAACTCATAGAAAAGCCTACGTAAGGGTAGCTATAATAATAAGTATGATGACCTAACATACAAAATAACCCCAGGAAAAGGCACTAAGACCCACAGCCCCAAACTGAAGCACACCAAGAATATAGCCAGAGATATTCCAGGGAGGTCAGCCTTGAAAAAAACAATACTCACCTGGCATTGGTTCCTTCTGGAACTGGGGATAAAACTTACAGCCGTACTAAGCAGGCTGCCTTTGTACTTTTTCATGGATCAAAAGATTGGTCAGATGAAATCTGGTGAGACCCCCATTACTATGGCCCTGGAATACATTCTGCACCTGGAATAAAACACACCTCCAGGGGCTGGCTCTCAGCCTAATAGTTAACAAGATGTACACACAGACCATTCAATCCAGGATGACGCACTCACATACTCAATGGTAATACATCCCTTAGAGCAATAGACCACGGGACACCAGAGGGGCAACATTCACGAGGAGGAAATGCAGGACAAACAGGGGTGCATAAATATGAGGGACACAGGGGAAAAGTTACAGGTAGGGAGGGGAGGAGACTGGTTTAGGATTAGACATGGTAAATGGGGAATGAAACTAAATGTACACTAACGTTGAATGCAAAACAAGCTCTTAAGATAAAAAATAATAATAATAATAAAAGGACTCCATCCTTGGGAAATGGAATGGGTGTATGTGACCATAAGCATTAGCTCAACATATAAAAGTTCTATATTTACCCACCAGTGGCAGACTTTTAGAGTATTTTGAAACTTGATTCGTACGTCACTTATGCATAAGTGACTAAACTCTTTCTTCTTCCTTCTCTCAGTGTGACTGAATTGACTGTGTCGCTCTGGTTCTGAGCCCACATTTTAGATAACAAGTATAGAACCTAGGAAATTTAAAGAATGCCAAACATATGACCCAGACAGAGTAGTTCCCCCCCTTAAACACTGCCACTTGTCTCAGTGGTATTTAATTTATAGACTAATTATGTACTTCAGGTTGTTGTAGTTGTGTTAGTTTTGTGCTAGCAAGTACAGTCTGACGCATAGTGATTCTATAGGACAGGGTAGAACTGCCCCAAAGATTTCTTAGGCTGTTTGTTATCCTTACAGGAGCAGATTACCAGGTCTTTTGAGCTACAGAGTGGCTGCTCAGTTTGAACCACTGATCTCTGGTTAGCAGCTAAGTGCTCAACCATTACCCTTACCCAGCAGGGAAAATGGAATCTTAACTCTTTGTATTTTTTCTTTGTTTCCATGTCTCCTTCCCCCTTTGTTTTCCTAATTAGCTTATATAAAAGACAGATTTAGGCTTGAACTGGTAAAATTTGTGTTTCTTAAAAACCAGTGCAATTACAAAACTCTTCCATAATATAGAACATTTTACAAAGTTTATTTTAATGTAATATGAATCCACCAATATCATTTTAGTTGGGATAGCTGACATTTGTTTTTTTCCAGCAGTAGGTGGGGAAAATAGAAAAACAGTAGAGTTTCCCAAGAGTCTAATAGGAAAAGATTGCCATTGTGCATTTTGTCCAAGTATCCCACTCCATGGAAACAACAAATCTTCTGTACAATTTGTTCTGGACATTTATATTTTAAAAATTGATTATTATAAGCATAGTTGTAGATGGAAGAATTAAAGAAGATCTATATATAGACAAAACAGTTCTATATTATTTTGGTCTTAGAATATTAAAATAATGAAAAATGAACTGGGAATTTCTAAAAATTTATATTGAAAGTGATCATTCATCAGCATCCATTTGGAGGTTTGCTGCCCAGAAGGTGAATACACCTACTACTCAAGGCTATGTTGTCAGAAAACTTGGAAAGAATCAAGAGGTGATATGGTGAAATGTTAGCTCTTTCTAAGGATGTTAGTGTTTATAGAATTGAACCAGCATTCATTACTATTTTTTTTCTAGTTGAATTTACTCATTCCTCAATGCCCTAACTTAATGTTATATGTATCATATGTACCTATTACTGTAGTGATACTATACCACAAATAGCATAATTGAGAAGAACATGGGATCCTATAGACAGATTAACTGAACTCAAATCTCATTTCTGCCACTTAGCTCTATGATCCTGGGCAAGTTACTTAACCTCTCTATGCTTCACTTTTGTCATCTATAAGATGAAGATAAAAATTTATTGTTGTTGTTGTACCACCACCTTTCTGGTAGCAGTCAAATGCCTTAGGCACCATGCCACCAGAGCTCCTGAGGATAATAACAGTACAAAGAAAATGTTAGAACAGTGCCTAGCACCTAACAAGTACTACATCTTTACTATCATTGCTTTTATTTTTAACCAGAAATGCTATGAAACCCATGGTTTACACAATTATAATAAAAGAAGAATCAGACGGCATATTTATATTCAAATTTCACTTAATTGAAATAGGTTCTTGAATGTAAATCTATCATTTAAGTGTTAATTTTACAAATTACCAAGTAAGATAAATTTAGTCACCATTTACTAAAATGGTGAAGAAGCAAGGAGGAAAACATTGGGGATAGGGTGGGAGGGAAAGATAAAGTTTAGAATCTGTAAAGTTTGAGATATCTTTGTATTATCTAAGAGAAAATGTTAAATAAAATTTTGGATATAAAAAATCAGATAAAAAGAAGTCTGGATTGAAGATTGATTCAAATAGACATATTATTTGGAAATATGGGAATAGAAGATTACTCAGAGATGAAAAAGTACATCAGGAGAACTCTAGAACCAAGTCTTCTGTAACCTCAACATTTCTGAGTCAAGTAGAATAACAGAATTGGCAATTCTGAGAAGTAAAAGTCACAGAAGGAAGAGGGCAACCAGATGAGTGTAGTGCTATGGCTTCTGGAAAGAAGGAGTCATTAAACACCAAATATGCTGAGAAATGATAAATGAAAAAAATGTTCAATGGATTTGACAAAGAAAAGCTTATCGTGTTTTTCGAAATGTAAATTTTGTCTGAGTGTTGCCAGAGGAGGTAGAAGAGAAAGAATTGAAGAGTGAATATAAATGAATAATTAATGTCAAATTGTATTTATATTCTTAAAAACTATACATATATATATATATATATACACACACACACACACACAGACTTTCACAGAGTTTGGCTATGAATAAAGTCCAAGAAAAAGGGCTTAAGTTGGATGGATGTTAGGTCAAGTGAAATGGTTTTTATTTGTTGTTTTTGAGATTAGTATAAAGCAATAAATAATGCTACAGATTCCAGGGGAGAGAAGGGTACTGAAAGATCAACAGAAACTGAAACAACAAGTTCTTGAGTAGAAGACAGGTTAAACACTGTGAAAAGAGTTCCAAAGTACAAGGGAAGAAGAAAAAGGTGGAGAAGTTGGGAAGATGGGAGCATATTTTTTCCCTACTGGCTTCTAGCTTTGTCTTGAAGCATAAACTTCAGTTAGATGAAAAGAGAGGACAAGGAGTGGGCCACTTATGGGCTTGTGTAAGGACAATACACAGGTAATGTTCTATAGCTTTCTGTTAGCCCAAGGAGTGAAGCACTGCTTGGTAATTAAATGATGCCATGTTAACATGTTACCATGTTACCATGTCACCATGGAAGCAGCAGTCAAGAAGTCAAATGGTATATCGCATGGGGCAAGTCTGCTGCAAAAGAGCTCTTTAAAGATGTCACTCTGAAAACTAAGTTGTGCCTGACCCAAGCCATGGAATTTTGAATAGCCTCATAAGCAAGTGAAAGCTAGGCAATGTGTAAGGAAGTACAGAAAAACCGATGAATTTGAGTTGTGGTTTTGGCAAAGAATATTGAATATACCATGGACCGCTGGAAGAACGAATAAATCTGTCTTGGAATAAATACTTCCAGAATGCTCTTCCGAAGCGATACTGGTCAGATTTCATATTTGGTCGTGTTATCAGAAGGGACCAGCCCCTGGAAAAAGAATATCATGTTTGATAAAGCAGAAGTTCATTGAAAAAGGGGAAGACCCTTAACGAGATGGACTAATACAGTGCCTGCAACCATGAGGTAATTGCGTAAACAAAGGGGAAAGGATACATGGAAACAGAGAAGAAATACAAAGAGTTAATATTCCATTTACCCTAGTGGCTAAGGCTAATGGTTAAGCACTTAGCTGCTGACCTAAAGATCAGTGGTTTAAACTGAGCAGCCACTCGGTGGCTCAAGAGACCTGGTAATCTGCTCCTGTAAGGATAACAATAATGAGGATGGCACAGGACCAGGCAGTGTTTGTTCTGTTGTACACAGGGTCATTTTAAGTTGGAATCAACTCGATGGCATCTAACAAAAACAACATGTCACTAAGGATTGTTGTTTTTGTTGTTACGTGCCGTCGAGTTGGACCTGACTCATAGCAACCCCTTCTTGGGTTTCTGAGGCAGTATCACTACGGAAGTAGATTGCCTAACCTTCTTTCTGAGGAGTGGCTGGTGGGTTTGACTACCAGCCTTCTGGTTAGCAGTCAAGTGCCTTAGGCACTATGCTACCAGATCACTAAGGATGAGGATTCCTGGCTTTTAATTTGAGATGTGTCTCTAAATTAATGTGTTGTTAGACTAAGCATCTGGAAAATCTCTGAACTTCAGTTTTATTTATTTTTTATTCTATATAAGGAAAGTGATATAGATAATTTAGAATGACCAATAAATAAGCTATATTACTCTCTGTTTCATTATAGAACTTAAAGATGGTCTTTAAATTTTCAACTACTCCACAGTTAAGATAGTAGCATATGTATTTATTCTGTCTTCATAAACTAAGCTTTTAAAACACTCTGAGTTTTCAATACACCCTTTATAAAATCTCCCCTTAGTTATCTGTGGGAATGTTTTCTCTTCCTTACAGTCTGTCATTTGGGAATTTGAAAATATCTTTATTACTTGGCTATTTAATTACAAACTTGTGCCTGGGGCATAAAATGTAGAATTAAACATAAAAGCCAATTAGAATTTTTGTTACTTATGGATGCACTGCTTCTTAGGAGAAGACAATACTGCTCCCCACAATGTTTTCATCAAAGATTTTTACCCTTTCTTCCTTCACAGATCTTGTGATTTTAAGTGTGCTTTATAAATCTCTGTCCAATGACAAAACAATCAAGGATGTGCAATTAATCTTCTCTTTCTTCTCTGACAAAAAACTTGGGTCCTAGCTAGTTTAGAATGCAGTAAAAGATATTTAATTTTAGCCATAGGGCATCCATTTTCTGTTGCACAAAAATAAATACGCATGAAAGTAATAAGACCTTACAGAAAACAGTGTGACAGAACTACTTGACTTTGATTTTCTGAAATGCAAGAAATGCAATTAACTCTCTGGTTATGATTAGCCTGTTGGAACCTGAATCTCCTCAGCAAATTACAAATTACCCACAACACCCATAAAATTGTCATACACTCAGTATTATTTATTTGCCCTCTGACTTATAGCCCTATAGACCAATCATGGGATTTGTGGATTAGTTACAAAGAAAATCAAGTTCAACTTGCCCGCTGCCTCCAATATTGGCCCTTCCAAACTGGGCATTTGTTGGGATTAAGGTGAGACACTTGCCTCAGGGGCAAAACATAAGAAGGTCCAAACACTCAACCTTAAGATAAATCATATTTTGAAGCAATATTTCAAAAACCAAATTGAATAAAAAATAAAAGCATATTTCAGACAAACAAAATATCTAAGTTTAAAATAAAGACAATCAGTTATAGTGCTATGCTGAGCTATATTGGATCCTAAGATAAAAACCAAAAACAAACCAAACACACTGCCATTGATTCAGATCTGACTCATAGCGACCCCTCCTTGGGTTTTCGAGGTGGTACGAAGGAAGATGGGGCAATCTACTTCCGTAGTGATACTGCCTCGGAAACCCAAGGAGGGGTCGCTATGAGTCAGTCCGACCCGACGGCACATAACAACAACAACAACATCACTATGGAAGTAGATTGTCCAACCTTTCTTCTGAGGAGTGGCTGGTGGGTTTGAACCACCAGCCTT
>NW_006921871.1:3077256-3077861 GCF_000298275.1 Orycteropus afer afer | reverse complement strand
ACATACACACAATGGAATACTATGCAATGCTAAAGAATAATGTAGAATCTGCAAAACACTGCATAACGTGGATGAACTTGGAGGACATTATGCTTAGTGAAATAAGTCAATCACAAAATGACAAATATTGTATTAGTCTGTTATTGTAAAGGTTAAGGAAAGGTTCATCTATAGAAGGAAATTTTCTTGGTTATCAGGGGTGGGAGGGGAGTGGAGGGAACGCTGTTAGATAGAGATAAATATTGATTTGGGTGAAGAGAAGGACAATGTACCAAATGTGAGTGACCAATATGGCAGCGCTGAGGAAAAGAAAGACATAGAGAGGTACATGGGAGGTACAGACAACAAATATGAACCCTTTTGTACATACTGTACTGTGTTGTGAGTGAAGGCTAACATGGGTATATAGGTGGATAGATGGGTGGACAGTCTGAATGATTAGGTATGTCTATGAAATGAGGAGTGTATCCAAGAACATATATAGGGGTGGCAGACAATGGTCCTATAAGATTATGGGAATGATCAGAATTCCCAGGTGTATAGTAGAGCTGACAAGGGGCAAGGTTGTGGTCACTGCTTGGTCACAGCCAGCTACCCAGAGGGAC
>NW_006921871.1:3067485-3076472 GCF_000298275.1 Orycteropus afer afer | reverse complement strand
AATTTAATTAATAAAAAAAAATAATAATGCTGATGCTGTCTTTATTTTAAATATTGATATTTTCTTCATCATGGATTTTTTTGCATTAATTTCTATTTTTTCAAATATTGCAGTAAAACCAAACAAACAAACAAAAAAATACTGACTGCCACTGAGCTGAATCAATTCTGACTCATAGCCACCCGCATCTGGTTTCCAAGACTGTAAATCTTTATAGCAGTAGATTGCCTCATCTTCCTCCCATGGAGCAGCTGGTGAGTTCTAACCTCCCACCTTTTGATTAGCAGCCCAATAACTTAACCACAGCATCGGTACTGCACTAGGATATTATTTTTTTTGATCACTGAGTTTTTGGTGACCTAAGGCATTTGCCCAAGGCATTTGACTGCTAACCAGACATTTGGCATCCAAGAGAATGTCTCACAAGCCTCACCCTAGTCTCTGCCCTGTTAATTTAGTACTAAAATGGCCAACATACAGGAAGATTGTGTCCATAACATGTGAATACAATTTCCTCTTAGTAGCCAACCACTATTTACCTCATCAGTCCCTCTTCCCTTGGTTTCTGTAAATGGATTCTCATTTGTTGCCCTGGAAATCTCCCTCTGGTTTGTCCCTCAGAAACCCAAAACAGCCCACTACATCAGGAGAAATAAAGAATATTTTAAAGGAAAATAAATTGGGCAACAGTTGCAAGGAAGCCAGTTGTAACAAATTAGTTTTCTAACTAGATAAAGTGTGCATCTCCCAAGCACACTTCTGTCTATCTAATGTGTAAAGTGAAAAAAAAAAAAAAAAAAAGATTGAATGATTGCAGTCAAAGAAATACAATTTATAAGTAGACTGTGTCCAATCTCAAAAAGCAAGTAAACAAAATTCTAAGATTCACCATTGCTGTTCTCTTGACTTGTGAACCTCTTCCCTTTTCAGTCATTATCGGGGTTAAATTTTTACGGTTTGGGGCTTATTTGATTATTATCTAATGTTCCAAGTAGACTATATAGCTCCAAGAGAGGAAGCTCCATGACCTCTCATTTGCTTATCTTTGTATCTTCAGTGAATTAGGACACACAGGAAATTAACTGCCTTCATACTCTCCATAGGGAGAGAATTACCTCAGTGTAGGCTAAGCTCTGGTGGCATAGTGTCTAAGGCATTTGACTGCTAACCAGAAGGCTGGCGGTTCAAACCCATCAGCCACTCCTCGGAAGGAATGTTGGGCAATCTACTTCTGTAGTGATACAGCCTGGGAAACCCAAGGAGGGGTCACTATGAGTTGGATCCTAATCAATGGCACTGAGTTTGGTTTTTGGTTTTAGGTTGGTTGTTATAACTATCAGCCCCAAGCAAAGGAATAAGGAAAGCTTTTAATAGCAAGTGAGTGAAGGGTGTAGCAGAGATACTAAGCTTATATTAAAGACACCAGTGGAGAACCTTACACTTTGAGGTTGGCATAGGGTCACCCTGTACTAGGGAAAGCCCCCACTTCTTTCCCACTTTTTTTTCTCATTAGTTCCCCAGAATACAGATCCTTGAACCTACTAATAACCTCAACTTTCTAATACTCCTCAATTGCCATAAGAAAATCTTTGATGAGTTCCAAAGCCTAGTTTAAATTCTTCCCCACTCATAAAGCCCATGGGACTTGCAATGTATTTTATCATGTTGATCTTGATGATACAGCATCTTGTATTGCTCGCTACAGCATATATGGCAACTGTGTGTGAAATGGGGGAAAATTGTAAAAAAAAAAAAAAAAGATGCCCCCTTCACAAGACACATAGCCACAGGAAAAAAAAAAACTGTCAAAACAATAGTCAATGATTATGAGTTGGATGGTATTTCCTAGATTTCTGCAATATAGAAATTCCAAAATCTTAAGCAGTAACCCTTGGTCTCTGTTGTATTTTCATTTTATATATACATAGTCAGCCACTCCTAGGAAGGAAGGTTGGGCAATCTACTTCCATAGTGATACCACCTGGGAAACCCAAGGAGGGGTTCTATGAGTCAGATTCAACTCCACGGCAGTGTGTTGCACTGCATTATGTACATAGTCCATTTAATTTATTTTCTCTTTCCTTCTTTTTTCCTTCTCTTATCTTCCCTTTTGTTAACTTTACAATACTTAAAACAATTATAATTCCCTAGCAAATATTTAGCAAATACAAATCAGTCATTGAATTGAAAGCTTCTTTAAAGAGAAGCCTAAGTGTAGAATTATGAGTAATTTATTTTGTCTTTTATATGTTTTATAGTTTTAAATTGTTCTCCAAGTTTATATTACTTTTTTAATCAGAAAAATATACTTTAAATTTGCCAAAATTTATACTTAAATACAGTATTTATTTTATGGTAGTGTTAAGTGATTGGCCCTTGTATGATTTGAGGGACAATGTTCACATATTTATAAGAACTTAGCATAATATTATACATTTTGCCACAAGCAATTTCTTTATCATCTTGTTGAATAAAATTATTTCTTCACTTATCTGCTACACTTTAGATCTCTATGGCAAGGTCTGCAACTGCCATGCACCAAACACTAGAGAACCCCAAAGATAAATGCCATTAATGCTGCATTTCTTATATTTGACCTCAAACTAAGTAAGCAACAACAACACACACACACAAAATTAGAACATTTCTCCTAGTGGTATCACAAATTAAGAACACAATACTGTTCTAAGAATGCTGTTGTTGTGTGTTATCAAGTCAATTCCAACTCATAGTTTCCTACTCTGAGTAGGAAGCCCCTCAGTGTTTGTTAGGCTATAATCTTTACAGAGCAAATTGCCATGTTTTTTCTCCCACAGAGAAGCTAGTGGGTTCAAATGACCAAACTTTTCAGTTAACAGTTGAGAGTTTAACCATTGCACCACCAAGGCTCTTATCAACCTTAAATCAAGTATAACTATATAATCTTAAAAGAGAAGTCTGTTTACTTCCAGGATGTTCTTTATTTTTGTTTTAAAAATGCTCAGAACATCACTTAGTCTCTATTAAAAATGTGTTCAGTTAATATTCACATTTGTGAGCACTGAGAGATTCATGATGAGATTTAGAAAAGTCACACGGTGACCAGCAGAATGTTATATAGTTACAGACATTTAACAATAATTAATTTATTAATTAAATCATGAAATCTGCTATCTATCCTCCCTACAGCTTTCTATAAGTGAAATAAAAATATCACTGCAAATAAAATAAAGAACTACACTAATTTCCATTCACCAGCAATGGTGGAGGCCCCCCATAGGTTATTAAGTCTGAGAGATGTGTGAACAAACATGATAATAAGCAAGTAAAGTGTATCATAAAATATACTGTGTTCATTTATTGTGACAACTCAGGTGTAATTATACTAGAAAATGTACTGCACTTTAGTCAGTGAAAGTAATAAAATCTGAACAGCAGGAGACCTTTCTCTAGTCTGTGTTATTAAACCACTTTTGAGAAGGTGAACAATCTAAAATATGAGAGGGATGTTCACTTTTATAGATTAGCAAAGGGGAGGGGGTTAGTCATATTCTCTGGTAATCTAATAAATAAGACCTCCTATCCAGTCCTTGTTAGTTGTGGATATAACACCAAAGAGCATTTCCTCCATTCCTAGCTAATTGTAATGCCTAAATTTGTATGGATTACTTCTGCAATTCATCTTCCTTTCTCCCTCCTATTAGAGAAATAGGGGAAAAAAAAAAAAAAAGAAAACAAAAAACCCTATTGTACTTGAAATGACTCTACAGAGCTACTAGCAGAAAAGCAGGAGAACACTTACAGAAAGATAAGGAAATAAAAGGACCCCAGGGTGATGATCATATTGCAATGATGACGGGTAGGTGTAATGATTAAGCATTAATGGAGGTCACTAGGAAAAGTGGAAGGAATGTATAATTTCAGAATGGGAAACCCTGGGCTTCCAAGAGTGAACTGCTATTTGGGTAAGTGTACTTAATTGAATTTTATGACACTTTTTATAAAAATTAAAATGCGTATCTTTTACTACCCTAATAGTTTTATTGCTACTGTGAGACTTATATGCAATGATACACCAAAAAGCATATGCAACAGTTCACAAAAGAGTGCTGGAGTGGATTACTATAGTTTCCTTTTGTGCTTTGGCAGCCGACAACCAAGATCATAATTACAGGATCAGAGCCACCTGCCAACTCAATGAACAGAACCACGCGGTTCCCCATAAAAAAGAAGCATTTCTAACATTAAAAAGAAAATGACTGTTAAACCAGAGTGGCCTTTGGGGACAGCCTATGGAAAGCTGAGTATTTCTTTTTTCTGGAGCACCATATGAGTGACTCTTATATTATCTCATTTTACTGGCCCAGAAAGAAGTAGGATCGGCCAAGACCTTTCTGGATAAGCTAGACTACTGAGTGAAATAAATGCCTGCATTCTGAGTTGCTAGAGAGACAGGTTCACAAAAAAAAAAAAAATCCTAGATTTTAGAGCTTATTCCTACTAATGCATAGTTATAAGAAGCAGAAATTGCCTTGGCATGTATTTAGTCTGCTAAATCACTGGAAATAATCAAAAGTCAATGGGATGTGAAAATAGTGAAGTTCAAAAAAGCAACTTTATGCAGAATTTTTCAAACAAAGCATGTTGGTTTACTAGTAAATTAATCAACAACTATACAACACTTCTGAATTGTGCTAAATTTCACTTCTTTCCCTAAGTTCCTTAAGATGCTATAATCACTCCTTGCTCTGCCCTAGTTACATGCTTCTATTAAAGAAGTGCTTCTCATGCTGTAGGAGAGCTGGTATCACAGTGGTTAAAGTACTCAGCTGCTAACCTAAAGGTCAGTGGTTCGAACCAACCAGCCACACCGTGGGAGAAGGACTTGGCAGCAAGATTTACAACTTTGGAAACCCTATGGGGCAGTTCTATTCTCTTCTATAGGTTTGCTATTAGTCATAATTTACTAGACAGCAGTGATTTTTGGGCCTCATGCTGTAATGTGCATATAAATGCCTTGGGAACTTGTTAAATGCACATTCTGATTAAGTAGGGTTGAGGGGAAGCCTGTGAGTTTGCATTTCAACAAGCTTGTAGATGCTCCTGGTCCTTAGATCATGTTTCAATAACAAGGTGTTAAAGCACTTCTTAAATTGCCCCCATAATGACCTGTACATGTGTCAGTCATTTCTACTAATCTATGAACTCCTTGAAAGCAAAGGGAAAGGTGGTATCACAATACCAATTATAGTATGTCTGCCAAGAACCAAGGGACCATTCTCTAGAGAAGGATGTCATGCTTGGTATAGTGGAGGGTCAACAAAAAAGGGGAAGGCCCTCAACAAGATGAATTGGCACAGTGGCTGCACCAATTGGCTCAGGTCTAGTAGGGATCATGGGGTTGGCACAGGACTGGGCAGTGTTTCGTTCTGTTGTGCATGAGTTCACTGTGAGTCGGAGAAGACTCAACGGCACATAACAACAACAACAGCTAATCAGGTTATGTGCTCAGTATTTTTCTTATCATATTGCTGTTGTTGTTGTTTGTCATCGAGTCGGCCCCGACTCATAGCAACCCCTCCTTATCATACTTATCTTTAATTCTCAAAAATATATCACAAGATCTGTAATAGTGTTCCCGTTTTACAGATGAAAAAGTTGAGTCTCGGACATTAATCAACTTGGCTATGGTCACACAGAAACCTTGTGACGGGAGGAATGTAATTGTGAATCTACTTGCAAAGTTGTGTCCTTTCTGCTGTATACAGGCAGCCTCTCCTTCCTTATTTCTGTAGCCACAGAACCTAAAAGCATCTAATGTTACAGAAGATGCTCAATAGATAGGGTTGGATCTGTGAATGATTTGTAAATTCACCTCTGTTTACACTGTCTCACTTGTGTGGAATGCCTCCCTGCTTCTCTCTACCCAATAAAGGTGCACCTTACTCCAACCATTTCCACTTCCCTAGCCTCTCTAGACCTGGAGTTAGAAAACCAAAAGGAAAGAACATGCTCAGTATTTCTCAAGATGAAATAAATGAAGGAATAATTCAAGCCTTGAGTTGCAATACAGAAAGATTCTATGGGCAAAATATTGAATGATGCAGAAAAAAATCAATAGAAGATGGAAGGAATACATAGTCACTGTACCAAAAACAATTGGTCAAGGTTCATCCATTTCAGGAGGTAGCATATGATCAAGAACCAATGGTATTGAAGGAAGAATTTGAAGTTGCACTGAAGGCCTTGGCAAAGAACAAGGTTCCAGGAATTGATGGAATACCTATTGAGATGTTTAAACAAATGGATGCTATGCTGGAGGCACTCACTTGTTTATGCCAAGAAACTTGGAAGACAGTTACCTAGCCAACTGACTGGAAAAATCCATATTTGTATCCATTCCAAAGAAAGGTGATCCCACAGAATGTGGAAATTATCAAACAATGTCATTAATATCACACACAAGTAAAATCTTACTGAAGATAATTAAACAATGGTTGCAGCAGTATACTGACTGAAAATTTCCAGAAATGAAAGCTGGATTCAGAAGAGGACATGGAACAAGATATATCATTGCTGATGTCAGATGGATCTTGGCTGAAAGCAAAGAATATGAGAAGGATGTTTACTTGTGTTTTATTGACTATGCAAAAGCATTCGATTGTGTGGATCATAACAACTGATGGATAACATTGAGAAGAATGGGAACTCCAGAACACTTGATTGTGCTCATCAGGAACCTGTGTATAGGCCAGAAGACTGTCATTCAAACAGAACAAGGGAATTCTGCATGGTTTAAAATCAGGAAGGGTGTGCATCAAGGTTGTATCCTTTCACCATACTTATTCAAGCTGTATGTTGAGCAAATAATCTGAGAAGCTGGACTATATGAAGAAGAACATGGCACCAGAATTGGAGGAAGACTCATTAACAACCTGAGATATGCAGACAATAAAACTTTGCTTGCTGAAAGTGAGGATGACTTGAAGTGCTTACTGATGAAAATTAAAGACTATAGTCTGCAGCATGGATTACATCTCAACATAAAGAAAACCAAAATCCTCACAATAGGATCAATAAGCAGCATCGCAATAAATGGAGAAGAGATTGAAGTTGTTCAAGATTTCATATTACTTGGTTCCACAATCAACAACAATGGAAGCAGTAGTCAAGACATCAGAGGATGTATTATACTGGGCAAATCTGCTGCAAAAGACCTCTTTAAAATGCTGAAGAACAAAGATGTCTCCTTGAAGACTAAGGTGCACCTAACCCAAGCCATGGTATTTTCAATAGCTTCATATGCATGTGAGAGCTGGACAATGAACAAGGAAGACCAAAGAAGAGTTGGTGCTTTTGAGTTATGCTGTTGGCAAAGAATACTTAAAGTACATGGACTACCAAAAGAATGAACCAATCTGTCCTGGAAAAAGTGCTGCTGGAAAGCACCTTGCAAGTGAGAATGGCCAGACTTTGTCTCACCTACTTCAGTCATGTTGTCAGAAGGGACCATTCCCTGAAGAAGGATATCATGCTTGGTAAAGCGGAGGGTCAGTGAAGAAGGGGAAGGCCCTCAATGATAGGGACTGACACAGTGGCCCCAACAATGGGTTTAGGTATAACAAGGATTGTGAGGCTAGCACACAACCAGGCAGTGCAAACAGATATTTGAAAGGAACCAAAAAAAAAATAGCTAAATAAACATGAAAGAACAAAATAGCTGAAGTCTTTGTCCCATGTGCCAGCATTAATTCAAACTTTCCTTTCTAAAAAGAGGAAAACATCCCATTAATCAGATTTCCTTCTCCACTTTCTTTCCATTTATAGGATTTGGCAGGAAAGATCTTTGGCTAAAATATATAGCTTAAGGTTAGTGTAGTGTGACTGAATTCTAGGCTACATCCTAGAAGAGCCTTAAACATAAGTAAAATTAGATCTGAGAATTGAGGAAAAAGAAGAGAAAGAATATAGTAATAAAGAGTTATAGATCCTTACGGCACTAGGGTCTTAAAAGATGTGACAAAGCACCTCTCTTATTTTATAAGGAAATTGAAGCCTACAAAGCTTAAGTGAGTTACTCAAGGTCATCCACTGAGATCCTGGATTAAAAAAAAAAAAAATCTTCCCATAGAGATCCTAGGTGATTTTAAAATAAATAAATAAATATCAACATTTCATTAAATATAATTGCTAATAAAAAAATAGAAATTGAGTCTGAGGAATTGCTAGAAAACTGGGGTCATATTTATTTAGCAAGTGGTACATATTTATTTATGTAGAAATCGGGAACAGTTTAGGTAATGAAAAAGGATACCATGTCAGGAATATACTATTTCATATAAATGGCTTTTTTGACACTAATCTAATTGGTTCACATTTCTGCTAGGTTACAATTCTTTTGCAGAAAAGCTAATACTTTATTTCCTAATCTATACAAATTATCAGAATTCTATTCTGAAGAATCCAAAATGTAAAAGAATGTACAATTAGATTTGGTCATTCTCATACCATAAGGAAATTTTTGCCTTGAACTAAACTTTTCATAGCATGAATGTCATGCACTAGAACTTTTCAAACATTTTCAAGATTAACAGCCAACAGAGGGGACTAATAATAAAAATGATTTTATTATATTAAATTTTATTTTTTAAAAAATCAATATGTATCTTGGAACTAATTGAGAGATTTAGCATAGTGGCAGGATACAAGATCAGCATGCAAAAATCAGTTGGATTCCACTAAACCAGCAAAGCAATTGCTGTAAAGAAATAAGGAAATCAATACCATTCACAATAACTACAAAATAGATAAATAAATAAATAAATCTCACTAGGGACACAAAATACCTGTACAAAAAAAAAAAAAAATGCTTAATGGTTCTCAAGAAACCATTAAGAAATCTACATAAATGGAAGACCATACCATGCTCGTGGATAGGAAGATTGAACATTTTGAAAATGTCAATACTACCCAAAGCAATCTATACATTCAATGCAATCTCAATCCAG
>NW_006921871.1:3065062-3066415 GCF_000298275.1 Orycteropus afer afer | reverse complement strand
AAAAAAAAAAACACAACTAGGTGTTCATCGACAGAAGAATGGATAACCAAACTATGATACATACACACAATGTATGCAACACAAAAGAGTAAAGTAGATGCTGCAAAATACTGCATAATGGGGATGAACTTGGAAGACATTATGGTGAGTGAAATAAGTCAATCACAAAATGACAAATACTGTATTTGTTCATTATTGTAAAAAGTCAAGGAAAGGTTTATATATGGAAGGAAACTTGCTTTGTTGTTTACCAGGGGCAGGAGGGGAGGGCAGGAAACACTGAAAAAAAAATTTAAAAAAAAAATCACTATGTATGAAGCATCCAAGATTGGATCAAAACTTTTTCAAATGAGAAGCCAGAAGTAAATCCATCCATCTATGGAGAACTGATCTTTGAAAAAGGGCCAAAACTCCTTAAATGGGGGAAGAGATAGTCCTTTTAATAAATATTGCTGGTAAAACTGGATAGCCATTTGCAGAAAAATAAAATATTCATCAATGATGAATCTGTGAAACAACTCATAACATGGGTGAACTTAGATGGCATTATGCTGAGTGAAATGATACAATCACAAGACTACAAAAATTGTATGAGACCACTATAGTAAAAAGTCAAGAAAAGGGTTTCACACAAAAAGTAATAATCTTTGATTGTTACCAAGGTGGGACGGGAGAGGAGAGTAAGCCACTTTTAGAGGGTAAACCAAAAAACTCACTGCCATTGACTAGGATCCAACTCATAGTGAACCCTTTTTGGGGTATCACTAAGGAAGTAGATTGCTCAATCTTCTTTCCCAGGAGTGGCTGGTGGGTTTGAACTGCCAGCCTTCTGGTTAGCAGTCAAATGCCTTAGGAACTATGCTACCATATTCAGTTGGGTGAAGAGGAAGCCAAAAAAAATAATAATAAAATAATAATACATAAGTAAAATTTGAAAAATGATAATAATAATAACAAAAGGGAACAAAAGGGCTCTGCTACTCCTGATGAATTGACAGTAGTACACACGGGGAGTTATTGACAGAGCTGGAGTAATAATGTTAACAGCAGCAGTGCATGCTGTGTTCTAGGCATTATTCCAAGGTTTTCATATGCGGTTAATACATCTATGTTTAATACTGCAATCTGATGGGGTAGATGCTACTTTCATCCCAGTTTTATGCATGAGGAAATTTCCCAGAGGGCTGCAGTCACTTGCCCAAGGCCACACAGCCAGTGCATGGTAGAACACCAGGCTTCCAAATCCCATGACCTCATTCACAGCTGGTGCTGATGTTGGCCCACTCTGGAGCACATCCTACAGCACATAGTCCTTGCAGGAAAAGCAGATCTCCTGCTGCAAGCTGAGGCTGG
>NW_006921871.1:3061356-3061991 GCF_000298275.1 Orycteropus afer afer | reverse complement strand
ATAAAAGAGCTGAACTGAAGATTTCAAAGAGAAGAAAAAGCTAATTACTATAATGAAATGTGCAAAGACTTAGAAAACCAAAAGGGAAGAACATGCTTGGCATTTCTCAAGATGAAAGAATTGAAGAAAAAAATTAGGCCTCAAGTTGCAATATTGAAAATTCTATGGGGAAAACATTGAGTGATGCAGGAAACTTCAAAAGAAGATAGAAGGAATACACAGAATCACTGTGCCCAAAATAACTGGTCGATCTTCATCCATTTCAGGAGGTGGCATATGATCTAGAACCAATGGTATTGAAGGAGGAAGCTGAAGCTGCCATGAAGGAATTGGTGAAGAACAAGGCTCCGGGAATTGATGAAATACCCATTGAGATATTTCAACAAGTGGAAACCTTACTGGAGGCACTCACTTGGTTATGCCAAGAGATTTGGAAGACAGCTACCTGGTCAATAAACTGGAAGAGATCCATCCACCCTTTCCAAAGAAAGGTGATCCCACAGACTATGGAAATCATCAAACAATATCAGTAATATTGCATGCAAATAAGATCTCACTGAAGATAATTCAAAAATTGTTTCAGCAGTATATTGACAGAAAACTTCCAGAGGTGCAAGCTGGATTCAGAAGAGGAC
>NW_006921871.1:3057990-3061034 GCF_000298275.1 Orycteropus afer afer | reverse complement strand
GGAGAAAAGATTGAGGTTGGCAAAGAATTCAAATTACTTGATTCTACAATCGACTCCAATGGAAGCAGCAGTCAGGACATTAGATGACGTGTAATACTGGGCAGGTCGGCCATGAAGGAACTCTTTCAAGTGCTGAGGAGCAAGGATGTCTCATTGAGGACTAAGTTGTACCTGACACAAGCCATGATATTTTCAATTGCCTCATATCCATGTGAGAGCTGGACAATGAATAAGGAAGACCAAAGAAGATTTGATGCTTTTGAGTTGTAATGCTGGCAAAGAATGATGAAAGTACCATGGACTACTAAAAGAACTAACAGATCTGTCCTGGAGGAAGTACAGCCAAAATGCTCCTTGGAATCGAAAATGGCCAGACTTTGTCTCACCTACTTTGGTCATTTTCTCAGAAGGGACCATTCCCTGGAGAAGGATGTCATGCTTGGTAAGGTGGAGGGTTGAAGAAACAGGGGAAGGCCTTCAACGGATGGATTGACATGGTGAGTGTGACAATGGGCTCAAGTATAGCAAGGATCGTGGAGCTGGCACGGGATCAGGAGGTGTTTCTTTCTGCTGTGCTTGGGGTTGCTATGAATCCCAAATGACTTGACAGCACCCAACAACAACAACAAATGGGCTTCCTTGTTGGTGAGAGACACTAGTATGCATGGGAGAGTAGCATGTTCCTTTTTGCTTTCCAGAACTCTGTGAGTCATTAGACCAAATTATTGAATCCAAGGAGTAGTGGGAGGAAGAAGGTCTGAAGTGAGAAAAAGCCTCTGAGGTTACAGTTGATATCCTGAAGGAGTAGAGGGAAATTCCTGAATTTGTAATCAGCAGGTCAGAAATGAAGATGTTGTGGGGACTCTCAAGTTCATGCATTTGTGCAGACTTGGCAATCTGAAGGACTATGTCCTTTGAACTTGTGAGATCTGATGTAGCTCCAGGTGATCAGAGGAGGAAGTGCTATATGTGAGCTGGTGTCAGAACAAGGTGGAATAGTGGGGAGCAGGACTAATAATAAAATTGATTTGGATTGTCCAACACACTTGGTTTCAGAGAAATGGGATTTGATTTTCTACAGCACTCCTACACACACACACACACACACACACACACGTAGAAGGTCTTTCCTCCTAATTACATAGGTCTCTATATCCATGTATATCTTTCCTAATAGGAATAAAGATGAAAAATGCACTTAAGCAACATGACAAAACAATACAGTACCACTGCCAGATGTTATATAACAGTATATACAAAAAAAAAAAAAAAAAACCAACCTATTGCCATAGAGTAGATTTTGACTCATAGCATCTCCCACTGCATTTCCATGGTGGTAAATCTTTACTGAAGTAGATTGTTTCCTCTCCCTTCCATAAAGCAGCTAGTGTGTTTGAACAGCCAATCTTCTGATTAGCAGTCAAATGCCTTAGGCACTGCACCAACAGAGGTCCTTATAAAGAACTGTGTTTTGTCTTGATAGGTTCTGCTGAATTGATTTCAAATCATAGTGACCCTATGTACAACAGAACAAAATGCTGCCTGGTTCTGGGCCATCCTCACAATCTTTTCTGTTAAGACTCATCCTCTTTTCACTGATCCTTTGTTTTACCAAGTATGATGCCCTTTTCCAGGGACTGGGTCCCTGATGATAACATGTCCAAAGTATGTGAGACAAAGTCTCACTATCCTCACTTCTAAGGAATGTTCTTGCTGTACTTCTTGCAAGATAAATTTGTTCCTTCTTCTAGTAGTCCATGGGATATTCAATATTATCTATCCACATCACAATTTCAATGCAGCACTCTTCTCTGGTCTTTCTTATTCATTGCTCAGCTTTCAAATGCATATGGGGTGACCGGAAATACCATGTCATGGGTCAGGCTACCTTAGTCCTCAAAGTGACATCTCTGCTTTTTTTTTTTTTTTAACATTTTAAGGAGGTCTTTTGCAGCAGATTTACTCAGAACAATACACCCTTTGACTTTGTGCCTGCTGCTTCCATGGATGTTGAGTAAAATGAAATCTTTGACAATTTCAAACTTTTTCCTGTTTATTATGATGTTACTTTTTGGTCCAGTTGTGAGGTTTTTTTTTTTTTTTTATGTTGAGGTGTAATCCATATTGAAGGCTGTTGTCTTTGTTCTCCATCAGTAAGTGCTTCAAGTCCTTTTCACTTGAAGCAAGGAAGGTCACCTACATATCACAGGTTGTTAATGAGCCTTCTTCCAATTCTGATACTGCGTTCTTCTTCATATAGTCCAGCTTCCTGGACTACATGCTAAGCAAACAGATTGAAAATGTGTGGTGAAAAGATACAACCCTTACAGACAACTTTCTTGATTTTATACCATGCAGTATCCTTTTGTTCTGTTTGAGCAACTGCCTCTTCATCTGTGTACAGTTTCCTCATGAGTACACTTTAGTGTTCTGGAATTCTCTGTCACAAATTTATTCATAATTTGTAATGATACACACAGTCAAAAGAATTTGCATAGTCAGTAAAGCACAGGAAAACATATTTCTGGTGTTCTTGCTTTCAACCAAGGTACATCTGACATCAGCAGTGATACCCCTTGTTCAAGATCCTTTTCTGAATTCAGCTTGAATTTCTGGCAGTTCCTTGTCAATGTGCTAATGCAATAATTTTTTAGTTAATTTCAGCTAATTTTACTTATGTGTGATATTAGTGATATTGTTCAATAATTTTCATTCTCGAAATAGGCATAAATATGCATCTTTTCCAGTCAGTTGGTCAGGTAGCTGTATTCCAAATTTCTTGGCATATATGAGTGAACATATCCAGAATTGCATCCATTTGTTGAAACATCTCAATTACTATTCCATCAATTCCTGGAGCTTTGTTTTTTGCCAATACCTTCAGTGAAGCTTGGACTTTTTCCTTTAATACAATAGATTCTGGATCATATGCTACCACCTGAAATGGTTGAACATTGACTAATGATTTTTGGGACAGTGACTTTGTGTATTTCCTCCATTTTCTTTTGGATGCTTCCTGCATCATTCAATATTTTGCCCATAGA